>NC_069386.1:81527500-81580000 GCF_027475565.1 Acinonyx jubatus
TGTGTCATATTCAGCCTGGTTATCTTAGCAGTAAGAACTGCTACAAGATCTTCTTTCACAAACCTCTAGTCTATTGTAAAGAAGTATACTTTGTTTTTGTCTTCATGGTCCCCAAAACATGTACCTAAATGCAAATCTATTAAAATGCCTTGCAATTTCTTTTTGAGCTTCAATGTCAAGCTTTATTTAAAGGAAATTTTGTGGCTGGTCTTTTTCCTGCAGTTCAGAAGGTTACCTGTCCCACTATGTATAGAAGCAATTTAATGGTGTTTTCTGGTTGGAGAATGATGTCCATCTTCTATTAAAGTAGAGCCACTTGGATGAAGATCATCTCCCTCACTCACCATGAAAGATGGGAGGAAAATTAAATTCTACTTGTAGCTGAATAGTGCTTACGAAAATGAAGAAAGACAATCAATATAAGAAGCTAGTACACTCAGAAAATGGTAAAAAGCCTCTCCTTTGGACAGCAACCTTCAAATATTTCAACCTAACTGCTGATTTCCATGCTGGTCAAGTAGGATGAGGTTCTTTGGTTACGTCAGCACACACCCGGGAAACTTGCCTAAAATTACTCATGGTTCAATGAGTGGCCTTGATTACAATTTAAGTGTTCTCAGATCAGGCCAGTGACCTTGAGTCAAAGCATTGCTTCACATGCATTTATAGTTCTTAACCACACATCCCGTCTGTCCTCCCACCAGCTACTATAAAGCTGTCTTTTTAAAATTGGACTTAAAAAAAGATAAGAAATCCATTTCAGATAAAATTCCAGGACCTTGACCTCTTGGCCATGGTGTGGTTATTTGGTCATGGTATGGCTGCTAATGACTAAAGCCAAATGATTGGAAAGCACCAGTTTCCGAGGATGGAAAATAAGCCTACTTCATCTTCAAGAGTAGGTAAAAAAAAATTGTACAATTCCTTAGTTACAGAAATTAGTGCTTGATTCTGTTAAGGAAGTTTTGTCCTAGACTGTTGACAAAGAGGAAAATTTTTCACTGAATTTGGGGAAGCAAGGAGTACTTTCCACTAGATAAAAAGAAATTTGGGGGGATGTAGGTGGTTCAGGAAAGTATCAGCAAGAGGAGAAGGCCAGGAAGTACAGCAACAAAACCTAAGTGTGCTGAGATTTAGAACAGACCCCAAGAGGCAATGTGATTATGCATTAGTTGTTCCTTGTCAATTTTTGAGATATCTCAGGGGAAAAAAATGCAGATTATTTTCTTTTTTTTTTTAATTTTTTTTCAACGTTTATTTATTTTTGGGACAGAGGGAGACAGAGCATGAACGGGGGAGGGGCAGAGAGAGAGGGAGACACAGAATCGGAAACAGGCTCCAGGCTCCGAGCCATCAGCCCAGAGCCTGACGCGGGGCTTGAACTCACGGACCGCGAGATCATGACCTGGCTGAAGTCGGACGCTTAACCGACTGCGCCACCCAGGCGCCCCCAGATTATTTTCTTATAAAAAAAAAGGCTTATAAAAAAAGCTTGAACAGAAAATTCCTCAATAATATATTATTTCATTTGTGTAAAAGTCAGAAAAGGATGTTCACCAAGTTAAGTTTTAGGGAATCTTGGGCCATACGAAGTCTTCCAGTTCTAGCATTTAGCAGTAATCAAGACCTCAATTCACTGATCACTAATCCCCCAAGTCAGGTTTTTACGTTTTGTTTTCTCTTGAGTGGCCTTCAATATTTAGACATACACGTACACTGCTTATTGTCAGATGTTCTGTATGCTGTGGATTTTTGACATGTGAGCCCCTTGCTCTTGATCTCCTAATTGCCAAGGTGAATAAGACATTTAGAAGTGTCTGGCTGAAGCATTCAGAGAAGACTATTAAAGGAGTCAAGACGAAGTCCGTGTGGTGTTGGTGATCCAAGAAGGCCACTTTTATTTTATGAATACTCAGGGACCAGCCATTTGGTCATAATAATAAAACAATAATGACTTTATTATAATGTTATGGACATGCAATCACAGTTACACCAGACCTGAGGAGCAAAACCCCCATTTGAGACCAAGTCCCCATCTGTTGATATGAGGTGGATGGAGGAGGGTCATGGAAAAGTATACCAGTACACCCTTGCTATGTAGCCATCCTCCCTGGCTTCCTCTGAATCCAGATGGCTCAGAATGGGTTTGCAAATATCATCCTTCACCCAGTCACTGCTTTCACTCATTCATTTATATTTATTCCAAAAACATTTACTGGACACCTCCCATTGGGTAGACACCACACTAGATAGAGTGATGGCCGCAGCAGACAGGCCTCTGACTTCAAGGTTCATAGGTCTTTCGTGACACTCGCATCTCTGTCAGGAAGGGACAGGTTTGGACAGAAATCCACCCTGGGCAGATCTCTGGCCTCCCAATACCCTTTTGGGAGAGAAGGGCACGTTGGCAATATGATGACTAAGTTTCTCGACAACTTTTTTTGGAGCAGGGCCTCAGCTTCCTGGGGGAGCCGCTCTCCTTTCACCTTTCCCACTATTTCCAGGGAGCTCTCCTCCTTTTAACAGGAACGCACCAACCCTCTTCAGCTTCTTTTCGCAGGACTACAGAGCCAGTTTTCCCTGTTACTCCCTCACTGTCACCTCATCCTGCTCTGCTTTGCTCCGTGCTTTTATGTGGCTTAAAAAGAATCGGCTGCTGATTTTCCTCGCGACTGCTTGACACGCAGGCCTAGCTATAGGAGCCCCATACAAGCCTGTATACTAGTCTATCCTCCATTAGTTAGACTTGAGAGTAAGAAAGCTGAGTTCTCATTTAAGGAGAAATTGTTTGACTTGGGAAGAACAAGATTCTAGCAGTATGTGGGTGGTAAACACTCCACATTCAACTACTAAGGCAATTGACTTCAGACAGACCCCCAATGTGAGCAAAAGCAAAGCAGCATTTCTGAAAGGTGCCTTAGGCTGTAGTGTTCCAGGCCTTTCGGTGTCCTACCAGTCTAATCTCATTTGATTCTCACAGCTTAATTACACTAGTAGAAACCACTTGTAGGAAATTTTCCATCTACCACATCTAATTAGCTATGTCCCCCAAAACTTGAACTTTGTGTCACAGCAGTTTACCTAAGCCCAGTCAAGACACTTAGTCTCAGCTCATTATCCTCCTGGTTTCTTCTCAAGGGAAAATGTCTAACTTACCCTTTAACCTGGAAATAATGTGACTGCCCAGAGGGAGAAAATCCCCAAGCAGAAAAAAAAAAAACAATCTCTGGACTGGCCCCATGGCTTGGGGTGTATGTGTACATTATAGGGATACCATGTGTATCTTGAAAATGTCTTACTCTCTAAATATTTTTACCAGGCACAATGTTTCTCTTTTTATCTTCACAAGATTGTTGTGAGGTAGATAGAGTAGATATTACACTAGTTTTTACCCAGAGAGGAAATTGACATCTTACTAACTGACCTCTGGAAGACCAGAAATTAAGTACAGATTTCACATGATAGTAACATACCAAGGTCTCTCCTGTGTCATATGGATTAGATCAGTGGCATCCTCTGAAGTGGGTGGCCTAGACCACTGACCTCTACAGAAATCACCTTCTGTATTCTCCTCCCTGAAATCTTCCCCCCACCAAAGGAGAAAAAAAAGACACACAGGGAAACCAACTTGATCACAATGACAATGAAGTATAATCATCTATCAAATAAGTATTTATAACATCTTTGAAAGTTGCTGAAAGGAATATGAAAAAGTTTAAAATGTGCCCCCCCATATTTGAGATATTAAAATTTCAGTGGAGAAACAAGACATGAACAAATTAAAATTTAAGAGGTAATGCAGAGCCAGGTGTTGACTGAGTGCTGATGACTCAGTGCCAGTGGAATCCAGAGGAAGGAAGGGACTAGATGGGCTAACGAGGAGAGGGAGTGCTGGGATTCGGCCATGCTATGACAAATGAGTAAAATCAGAATCAGTTAGTACAAAAGCATCCAAGTGGAGACAGCTATGTGAGCAAATTCTAGAGATGTAGATGGACAAGACATTTTGGGGAATAGCAACCAGATGATATACAGACAAGAATGTGCATAGAGATGAGGTTGGAAATCCTTTCAAGGAGGTGGACTGTGGAGTCTTAAATCCCAAAGGACCTTCTTTTGATGGTAGCATAATAATCCCTCAAGGAAGTTTTGAGAAAGAGAATAAGACAGAGTAATAGTTTGAGCCAAACATGCTCTCTCATGTTTTACAAATATTAGAACCTCTCCCTCAAGTCTCATTTCCTCACTTCTTCCAGCAAATCTCTATGTATTCTTCAAAAAGGAACTCAGCCCTTTGAAAACTTTGCAGACTTACCTAGGGAAAGTTTGTTCCTCCCTTTTCTGTCTTCTCACAATGCTTCGGACACAGGTCCTAGATGATAAAGCTTGAGGTAACTTCCACTTTGCATTCCCCATTTATAGCAGTGGGCCTAGCACTTGGATGGATCTTATTGTCATACTGAATTCTCCACTGAGAGTAAATGAAACAGCACCAAGTAACATTTATTGAGTGCTTGATCTCTACCTGATATGGTACCAGATGCTTTCCATGTATTAACATATCATCTCTACCTCACCATTCGACAAGATATATTAAGTCCATGTTAGAGCTGAAGAAATGAAGGTTTGCCCAAAGCCACATAGCTATTAAGGGGCAGTGATGTTGGCCTCCAAAGCACATTCTCTTTACTTATACTAGTTATGTTTTCATCTTTTAAAGGCTTATGGTACTTATTACAGCATTGTATATATGGGAAGTGTTTTAAGTGGAGAAACAAAAAACACTAGCAAATATTATCAATGACTAGAAAACATAAGGCCTCAAAATGTTTAGCTGATAAAGAGCATTACTGCTGCCATTTGGTGAGGCTGCAGATGCCAGCCAGCCCTGAGTCCATCCTTAGGCAGCAAGCCAAGGCTAGCAGGGGTCCTCACAAGCCTCACACCTTCCCCAATTTCCTGGGCTATAGTTTCCTCTTTAGTACAATAAGAAAATTGGACTAGATGATTTCTAAGGCTCAGTCTACCTTTTATATTCTAAGATCTGAGAAATTAACATGTTTAAATGAGTTCACATTAAAAGACAGATGACCAGTAGTCCTTACTTGTACCCTTCCTGGGAGTTTTTGCAACTTAAAGGGGACACTTATCAATGGAGGTGATTCTTGGTATGGCAGAATATTGGGCAATGAGGGAGTATTTGTGGGCAGAGATGCTACCCAACACACTGGTTCCACTCCATGTATCTCCCAAAGCTGATTTAGGTGCCTTAACCATGAGCATCCTATTAGTAGCCTCCTACATGTACCTCTGTCATATACCACGTTATTTATTTTTTTGTCTGTTTTGCCCATTAGACTAGGATATCGTCAGGGGCAATAATCTTTCTTTTATCTCTGAATGTCATACTTCTATAACCTAGCGAGAGCTCAGATATACTTTGGTTGAATGAATGTACCTATTTATGTATCCTTAAACAATTTTTTTTAAACAGGACCTTAGAATCAGCTTCTCTCCCTTATTAATTGCCCTCATGTTATCCCACAAAAGATGCAGGGACCCTTTCCACAACTGCCTGTCTCCTCTGGTCCCTCTATACAGCCACACTGCCTGCTTTTGTTCTCCTGCAGTTTGAGGGACCCCAGATCCAGACCTTTGCCTCCCCAACCTCCTGCCTGGGAAGATGTATGGACCCTTTTTAAGACTTGGCCCTGAGAAGAGCCTCACTCAGAATGGAACTCTCTTCAACAGGACTGCCTCTTGGCACCTCAGAGAGAGTCAGAGGATTTTTAGCCTAGATTTTAATAGTATTCTTCATCTAATTCATGTTAAAAGCCATTCCAAAATGTCTGAAGACATCTCTTTGTCCCCATGTAAATGGTAGCCAGTGTTTCAGCTGAAAGGGGAAGGAGATGTGGGACAGGAAAGGGGAAGACAACAGAGGTACCCCAAAAAACAAAAAGAGAAAGGACTTAGGCTCCAAAGAGAAGCTTGAGGGAAACCATTCCATTTGCCTAGAAGCCCTTCTGAATGGCAAGGAGAAATCTTATTCCATGTGACCCATGAGAAGTTAAGAAAAATATGTTTTGCTATTTTGTTACGCAAAGCTGATTTTCTTTGGGCCTCTACCTAATCAGTGACAGTGTCAGAGTCTAGAACTTCACAGTGATCATGGAGCACTTTTGAATCCTTTCTGTTTTGAATCCTTTATTGTAAAATAGATGTCTTATGCCTCATTTGCTGTAAAATCTATTTTATTGTGGTACTTAATTAATGATCACTTTGACCATTTGTGGCAAGTGGCCAAAAATTTATCTTCTCTGCCTTTCTTTCTTTCTTTCTTTCTTTCTTTCTTTCTTTCTTTCTTTCTTTCTTTCTTTCTTTTTCTTTTTCTTTCTTATTTAACTGCCAGTGTTTGAGAAAAGCAGATTAGGTAAAAACATATCAATCTGCCGTATCTATTAATAAACTGGAGAAACTAGCCAATTTCTTTTTAAATTACATATGAAAGTCTTCCAAAAAATACTATTTTGTTTTGAATACTGAAATGATATGCTGTGAAATTCAGGGTTAATGTGTATTATACATTTGTGATTTGGATTAGAACATATGTGCATAAAATTTACAAATTATCTCATGTTTGATAGTGATTAGAATGAGAGAAAGCAGAGGAAAGAAGGAAGAGGGAGGAAGTGAGTAAAATAAGGAAAGAAAATGTCAATACCTAAAATTTTTAATCAGTCACACTTCTAAATAGATTTTAAGGGATTCCAACGTTGAATTCTATATTGATAGCAAGGCACGCTTATATCTAATGTAAAAGATTCGTTAATACCTTATGGTGATATGAACATAGAAGTCTAACATTTCTTTGTTGCCCAAAGACCTTGCTTTTGGTGAACAAGGAAGCTTAAGAGAAATAGACTATTCTAGGCTGTTTGGAATCTTTTTTGACTTGGCTTCTACTGTGAGACCAGCCAAGGTCCTGCTGGCTGTGATATCAGGGTTTAGCTTGCAGCACATAAATATGGAAAGTGCAGTTTGTCGCTGGTATTTGTTTTACACTTACAAATTAGGAGACACATTTACTGTAAATATAGTTAGCATCCAGAGGTTTCAAAGCTAAGAATATGCACGTTCGAGATGTCTTTGCCTTATTTATGCCGTGGCTACCACATTTGTATAAACAGAAAATTACTCCATTCATGCTTTATTACTTCTTCTTTTGTACCACAGCCTTGACCCCAGTCATCATAAATTGAGAAATAGTGGGGAACTAATGGAGACAGATGGGAATATGGCTTGCCATTTACTCAAATTGGTAAAGTAATTAACCTCAAGGTGCTGGTTTGCAAGAAAAATTGTTGGAATATCTCAGGACGTCGGTAAACAGACTCCCGCTTTAACCAGTTCTGACAACTGCATCATAAACTAGACTTATTCTGTTCAATTGACCTGTCAACGTCTTGAGTCCAAATAAAGATTTGTATTACAATGCACTTGCTGAGAAGTGGGAGAACACCCTTCTGTGTCTTTTCAAATGGGCTGCTGTTCTCTTCCTGCTAGCTAGGAGCTGGACTGTCATATATTCATTCTTCAGCCATTATATTCCTTAGAAATCTTCCATTACTGATTGTGTGACAGCTTCGTGACAACAGATGGTAGTCATTTGGCTCCGGAAAATGAAATGAAAAAACATGGGCCAGGCTGGCTGGGCTCATTTAGAACAGCAGTGGACAGAGGCCAGATCTAGATTTTATTTATCGGGGGACGTCCTGTAATGAAGCCAGAGTTATGTCGGTGGTATGTTTTTCCCTACAGATTGGGAAATGGGACTGGATTTCTGCAGATTATTATATAAATCAAAGGTGGTCTCGTGAATAGGGTCACCTGACCCAACAACAGTATATTCCTTTTGAAAGCTGACAGATTTCATGTGTTCCAAACAGGCCTCTGCCTCTCTCTGTGTCCCTGTTTCCCTCAGTCTCCCCTTCACTCTTTCCTGGGAACAGCATTTAGTCTCCTCTTTCCCACATTATCAGCAGTGAGTTCCATCTTCAGGACACCGTAGCTTCCTCATATTCAGTTGAGTAACAAGGAGGGGTTTGGCTCATTGAAACGTGTATGGCTTTTGTTTCATGTGTTTCAGTCAGTGGTTGAAACAGCCATAAAAAAAAAAAAACCCTTTGTGATATCACCGTAACATTTATCTAGAAAGGCATATGTCATGGGAACATAAAGAGTAATGGTAAACACATGCGTTCATGATAGAATAAAACTAAATGTTCCGTGGCATCTCGGTTTGAAGAAAACTCAGTTGACTCAGAAACATCAAGGAGTCCTGAGTTATCAGGCTGACCTTCCTCATGCATGCACCTGTGGAAAATTACAAAGCCAAGTACACCCTTACCTTATTAGTTCCACTCCAGGGGGGCAATATTTGTTTGTGAGTCCCAGAGTGCTGGAAGCTATGTTAGGTATAGGGAATGGAAGCACTCAGACTTGGGTTTCCTCTGATCTGGCCAGCTTTCATCGCTCTACATTGTGGGGGTCATCTGAGAAGACTCAAAAGCATCTGTTCTTTCAAAGGGTAGATATATAGCTGCCTTGAATAAAAATATTTTGTGTAGCCCTATTTTGAAGAAGAATGAAATAATTTGTTTTCTCATCTTCAATTTTTTTTTCATTTTTTAAAAGTTTTTTAAATTAATATTTTGAGAGAGAGCACAAGCTGGAGAGGGCAAAGAGAGAGGGAGAGAGAAAATCCCAAGCAGTCTCTGCACTGTTGGTGCAGAGCCCGATGCAGCCTCGATCTCATGAACGAGATCATGACCCCAGCCGAAACCAAGAGTCAGAGGCTTAACCAACTGAGCCACCAAGGTTCCCCTATTTTTTTTAACCTACATAAAAACTCATAGAACTCCTTATTTAAAAAATATATCCATACTTCCTGCAAAGTTGCCTATATATTGAACCTTAGTTCCTCTTAATTCTTCTGCAGTCCCTGGGATTAAAAAAATACTGCAAGCTAAGACAAAGTAGAGGTCGTTTACTCCAATGCTGTGATTTGCTGAGTATGAAGTCCTTTCTCTTGAAGAGTTAACCACTGTTGAACTCATAAGATACCAACTCCCTCCTCTTGCGAGAATCTTCCTGTGAGGCCACACATCCATCCGGATTGAAATCTCCTTTATCCTGACCCATTCCCTAGTCTCATGTTCTTTTCCAGAGAACTAATGCTCTCATTCTCGTTTTCCTGTTCTGCCCCAAGCTCTCCAACCCATTCTTCAACCTGTGCTCTACTGAAGACTGGAGTCCTCAGCCTGCTAAACATGTCCATCTTTCTTTGACTTTGCACCTAATATTTATTTTTGGTTTCACATACTAATTGTGTGTGTGTGTGTGTGTGTGTGTGTGTGTGTGTGTGTGTAAACAGTTTCAACAGTTCAACTGCTATTTTTATCTGATCAAGCATCTAAAATCTTATGTGTAGCAATCAGGGTAAAATCTCTCGAGCCAAGCAGTAGGCTTTGAAGAAAATGCCATGAATTCAAGAAGGCCATATGTACATTGATCCCTGAAGTATGAATTCCCAAATTACATAGTTGCATGCATCAGGCTACTATTCATAAAATATTACTTTACGCATTGTTTGGTGCTGAGACTTTATCCTAAGTAACTCTAAGATGATGGCTGCATAAGTGGCAATTCATGAGTTTTCAAGTTTGTGCTTTACGGCTGATGACTGCATAATCTGAAATGGTTGATGACTTCACAGGTTACAGCAAAAGTGCTTTCAGGGTGTCTTATGCCTGTGCCTATTTCCATCATTAAATTAACCATGAGTTAATGTGTGATTGTTAAAGAAAACACAAGGCAGCATTTTGCCTTGATAGCTAATGGATTAGAATGGCGTTAAATATTTTCCTCCTGGCAGACATAACGTTTTATAGTTTGGCTTTAAAATAAAGGCTATTTTATATACACTGCAATTTCATTCAGTTATTTCTCAGACACTGGCACCTCTGTTGGCTGGTTCAAACTTTGTCATCAGCAGAAGAAAGTACATTTAACTTATTGCCGTCTCTTATTAGGCAAATGTTTCTAGCAAGCCCTGGAAGCCTTAGAAAGTGAGATGTTAAGTGTTAAGTTAACATGTTAACTCACCATGTTAAGTGAGCATGTTTCTATATTTTTGCCTGCCCGGGTGTCTGTCTGTTATGTTTATGTATCTGTATTTATTTGCTCCCCAACCTATGATAAGGTGAGCAGTTTAAATCCATTTGTTACCTGAATTGTTTTCTCCCGTTTTAAAACATTTTAATTTGTAATCAGACAAGAAGAACAGATGTAAGAGTTGTAATTTAATCATTTTATTGCTATCTTTGTATATTTTGAAGAATTAGGTATTGTACTCATGGGAAGTCGTATTTTATGCCTAGTTGGAAAAATGAATAATGTAATAATATGCAAAATGTAAAGTTTTAGAACTTCACTACTGAGTAAGGCATATAAACTAATGATCTGGTTAAGGTCCCCTGTGCACCATAATAAATATGGACTAAATTTGTCATTATAGCTTTAGACAGAGGTTTCAGGCAACAGATTTAATTAAATCCTTTTTTAATATTCATACTTCTAAACTGCATAATTCCCTTCCACTGTAAAACTGAGTGCTATATTAAAACAAACAAAAACGGCAGATTACTAAATGGATATTAGCGTGAAGTCAATAAGCATTTAATTCTGGAGAGAACTCTGTGAGGAGAGGGGAAGCTTTATGGAGCTTGCTCAGGAGATCCTTGACTTATATCTGTGAAGCCTGTTCACAGAGACTTCCTTCTGTTTTCATGCTGACTTTTATAGGGAGGTTAATTAGTTATTTGTGGAACTCATAAAGGACACAGGGGCAACACAGGAAGGTTATTTGTTGTCCATTGCAGAGTGATGATTAATGAAAAATATAATTCAGACTCCATGAGGAATGTACTGATGACATTGAGGAAGTCTAGAATATCTAGATACTGATAGCTTTTAGGAAGGTTAAATAATAAAGCTATTACCCTGTAAGGTCTTGTGCTTCTTGTGACGCTCAGCTCAGGGACTAGACTACCCCAACAACTGTAGTATCTTTTCTTAGATACTGGCACAGAGCAAATCTGGATATTTATGTTCCCCTTTTTGGTGATTTAAGGACTCATTCTGAATATTTTATATGGAATATTTCCTCTGTGGAGGATATAGGATACATAGAATAACCAAATACTAATTTTTGGAAGAATTGTCCGACCAATGTCATTAGCTGACTTCCTTACCATCCTTGCTAAAAAAGAAGTAAAAAAACCAAGCTCCATTTCCCCAAGATCAGGTTGCCACTGGAGTTGGTAAGTATGCAACACAGCTGATTGAATATCCCCTTACTGTATTTTATCCACCTATACTGGATTTTTTTAGATCCATATTTTTACACCCCTTAACCAAGCCCCTCCTTTAAATTATGACTTTCCCTCTCTCTCTCTCTCTCTCTCTCTCTCTCTCTCTCTCTCCCCCCCTCTCTCTCTCCCTCTCTCCCTCTCTCCCTCTTTCTCTCTCTTAATAATCTTTGTTTATATAGCACCTATCATTAGTGCTTCATATCAGTAAATGTAGACTAAACGAATGGAATATTATATAGGAGCAATAACATTATAATTTTTTATCATAAAGAACCATGTAAGGTAGCTAATCTGACCTCCAAATTGTATAGATTAAAAAACTATGGACTAAAGAGGGTTTAGTTGACTTGCCCATAGTTAAGTAAATAATGACTAGTTAAGGATGACAGAGCAAGTGGTGACTACTTTATTAGACACAGCAAGAGAGAAAAAGAAAAAGAATCCATACTCTTTATCTTAAAGTAGCCCACAGTGCACAAATAAGATCCTACATATAGGCACAGACACAATTAAAAAATAATTTTAAACAGCATAAGAGTAAACACCAAAATGTATACTCTACAGTTAGTCCATCTAAACTATGAAACAGGGAGAAAAAAAAAAGAGCAATGGAAGTTGACCTATCTGATAAAGGATTCATGGAGAGTGATATGATTTTAGCTGGACCTTGAAAAATAAGAGAGATGGTACCATAAGCATTGTTATCTGGAGAAAGCTGACTGTTTTCAGAAGGTTCTAACAGAAGAGCTGTGGGACAACAGAAGCATATTGTGCTTCTACCCTACCCAGCATCTCTCCTGGCCTCATTGGCTGGACCCCAAAGAGAGAGGATAATACCTTCTTTCCTTACTGTAAAGCTCCAGTTCAGAGAATCAGACTATCCGCTCTGAATTTGTCGTGAAACAAGTTCACAGCTGATAATATGGTCCTAAGTCAGGAGAAATGGATTCATTTTCATTTTCTAGGACTACCTTTGAAGTAGTTGAGGGAGGATAATTATTTTCCCTCTTCAAAGTATTTTCTCACATCATTTTCCTGGAAATGACAATCGGCCAGTGCCCCAGGTTGGCAAATCCAACCTTGGTTTGATGAGTGCAATTCTGAACACAGCCCTTGATTCAGTGTTAGTTTCCATGGCTCAGAATTGAGCTTTGCAAAGTGAATTGTCATGTATTTTTGACAAACCATTTTTTTTCTTTCAACTTTACAACCAAAAGAGGAAAGAGGTGGTCCCAGAACTATTTCAAACTGGAAAAACAGCTTGGAAATGAAGATCACATTTAATTTGGTCTTCTTAATTTGAGTGAGGAAATAAAGACATCAAGGGCTCTTAATGACAGTTACCCAAATGATTTATTTACCTACGACAGATGCAGGTATAGTCTTTGATATCAAACCAAGGGCGTCTTCTCTGAGACTAGCTGAATATGTGTGTTAAAATGCTACAATTTTTCCTACAAAGTAACTTAGACTTAATACTGTTTAGAATATATTCACCATATTTTGATCATCATAGCTGTGTCTTAGAAGAAAATTTCCCCGTAAATGAAAGAATTTTGAAATCTTCACATTTACAGTAAGCATGGGGACTTATGCCTTCAACCAAGAGTAACAGAGTCTAGGGTCGCCTGGGTGGCTCAGTCGGTTAAGCATCCGACTTCAGCTCAGGTCATGATCTCGCGGTCCGTGGGTTTGAGCCCCACGTTGGGCTCTGTGCTGACAGCTCAGAGCCTGGAGCCTGTTTCAGATTCTGTGTCTCCCTCTTTCTCTGACCCTCCCCTGTTCATGCTCTCTCTCTGTCTCAAAAATAAATGTTAAAAAAAAAAAAAGGGTAACAGAGTCTGGATTTATCTTCCCACATGAAAAATCAGAAAAAAGAAAAAAGAGACATAAAACATTGCTTTCCAACTTACTAGATATCAGGCACTGCAGAACAGTGATGCCCAAGAAACCAGAAACCAAAGTGAGCCCTATACTTGCTTCAGGTTTCAGGGATCAGGTTCCTGGCAGAGCCTTGAGGATCCCCCAAATTAAGGAAATAAGCTGAGAGTATGTGGAGAAAATAGCTAGAATAAACAGGGAAAAGAACCAGAGATGAAAGAGGTTCGCAAAGACAGAGCTCCCAAAATTTGTAGAGAGTTGTCTTTAACTATTCAGCTGAGCACTGATAAGTGCATGCATGTGAAGAAAGCAGGCAAAGATGGGGAAAGAACTCTCTAAAAGGATTACAGGTAACAGTGCCCAGCACTCAAATAGGATTGAAAACAGTGCCAGTTTCCACTAGCCAGCCTAGAAAACATCAAGACTTACACAGCATTCGATAGAGTATACAAAAGGATCTTTTTTCAGTAATATGGAATAATTAGCCCTAGTCTAAGCATTATTCCAGTCCCACCTCACAAATCTTAAAAGCAAAACCTAAAAGCATCAATTGGTTTCCATGTTACTTACCTGCATTCCAGAACAAATCTCAATAATACTTATAGGAATAGGATATCTGAGACCCAGCAATGTAAAATCCACAGTGTCACATCCAATCCAAAATACCAGACATGGTAAGAAGTAGGAAAATACAGTTCATAATGAGCAGGTAGATCAATTAATCAAAACATGTGAAGAACTGACACAGAGAGAAGGACACTAAAATGGTTATTATTTTTGCATTCTTTATGTTCAGAAAGTTAGTAGAGACATGGAAGATATAAAAGAAACCCAGATTTAACTTGCACAGACGAAAACTGCCGTGTGGATAAGATTAACAATAAGTTAGGAATTGCAGAAGAAAATATTAGGCCTCTGAAAACATAGCAATAGAAGTATCTAACATAAGAAAAACAGAGAGAAGACTTGTAAAAATGAGCAGAGAATCATTAAGCTGGGGGACAACTTTTAGCAGCTTAAAATATATTTAAGTCCCTGAAGGAGTAGAGAGAATGGAGAACAGAAAAAGAAAAAAAATCAAAGAAATAGTGGCTGAAAAATGTCCAAATTTGATGAAAACTACAAATCCACACCTAGAATCCCAGTGAAATCCAATCACAAAAATATGAAGAAAATGGCACTAAGGTAACTTATAATTCAATCATTCAAAACCAGTGAGAGAGAAAATTTTAAAAGCAGAGAAAGAGCAGCCAGCCGGGGGCGGGGGGGGGAGGAGGGGAGAAAGAAGAAAAGACTTTACATACAGAGAAATAAAAATAAAGATGAGAGCAGATTTCTCATTGGAAGCTATGAAGCAACATTTTTAAGATAGGGAAGGAAAAATGTTGTCAACCCAGAATTCTGTACCCAGTGAAATGACACCAAATAAATATCTTTACAAAACAATGAAGAGCATCAGAAATGGCAACATACATAAATATATGATTTTTCCCTTAATGTTTAAATCTTTTTATAGAAATATGTTTGAACAAAACTAATAGCAACATAGTATGGGATTTATAGCATATATAAAAGTTAAATGCATGAAAAACTACCACAAAATTCAGGAGGGGAGAAAAAATGTATACTATTATAAAGCTCTTTTATGTGGAAATGGTATACTGTCACTTGAAGGTAGACTTGATAAGTTAAAGATGTGTACTATAAACCCTAAAACAATTACAAAAATAGCAAAACAGAGCTGTAGCTAATAAATCAAGAAAGGAGATAAAATAGCATCATAAAAAAATACTCAATCCGAAAGAAGGCAGAAAAAGGCAGAACAAAGAACAGATGTGACAAATAGAAAACAAATGGCAAGATGATGGATTTAAACCTAGCTACATCAATAATCATGTTAAATGTGCATACTATAAATAGCCAACTTAAAACGTAGAGATTGTCACATTGTATCAAAAAAAGAAAGCAAGACCCAACTATATGCTGCCTACAAGAAACACACTTCCAATGTAAAGACAAAATAGATTAAAAGTACAAATGTAGAAAGGTGCCTGGCTGGTTCAGTCAGTAAAGCCTGTGACTCTGGTTCTCAGAGCCATGAGTTCAAGCCCCATGTTGGGCACGGAGCATACTTTTTAAAAAGTGATTATTTAAAAAAGTACAAATGTAGAAAAAGATACGCCATGCCAACACTAATGAAAGGAAAGATAGAGTAGCTATATTAATAACAAAGTAGATTTCAAATTTAACCATGGATAAAAAGATCTTTCATAATGAAAAAGGGGCCATTTCATAAGAGAACATAACAGTCCCAAATATTTGTATACTTAATTACAGAGCTTCAAAATTTATAAAGCAAGCTATAGAACCCTAAGGAGACATAAACAAATCCATATCATAGCTGGAAATGTTGATACCCATTACTCATAGACAGAAAATCAGTAAAGATATAGATTTGAACACTCTCAGCCAACTTGATCTAATTGACATTTATAAAAAATTCCACCCAACAACTACAGAATACACATTCTTTTTAAGTGCACATGAAACATTTACCAAAAAAACAAAACAAAAGCAAAAAAAAAAAAAAAAAACACCACCCAAAACATATTCAAGGTCCTAAAACAAGTCTCATTAGAAATCATGAACAGAAATACCTTCAGAAAAGTTCCAAATATTTAGAAGCTTAATAACAACCTTTAAAATAACACATGGTTCAAAGAAGATATCGAAAGAAAAACTGAAATGTATTATGAGTGAAATAAAAATGAAAATGTAACAAATCAGAATTTTTGGATACCACTAAGCATTAGTTAGGGAAGTCTATAGTACTAAGTGCCTATGTTAGAAAATAAGATCACAAATCACTGACAACAGCTTTTATTTTAAGAAGCTAGAAAAAGAGTAAATCCAATCTTTTAAAAAAAAATCCATATAAGCAAAAGAAAGGAAATAATAAAGATCAAGGTGAAAGTCAATGAAATACAAACCAATAGAAAAAAGTAAAAAAAATAAAATAAAATAAACAAACAAAAGAAACCCTACTCTTGACATCATATTTAATGACAAAAAATCTGGATCCTCTGCCCCTAATATCAAAAACAAGACGAGGATATGTAGTCTTACCTCTTAAATTCAACATTGACCTAAATTTTCTAGCCAGTAGAGTAAGGCAAGAAAAAGATATAAAACACATCCAGATTGGGAAATAAAAGAAGTAAAAACTGTCTTTATTCACTGAAAACATTATCATCTACATTGAAAATCTGATTGAATTCACAAAAGACTACTAGAAATTGTAGGTGAATTTAGCAAGGTTGCAGGACACAAGATCAGTATACAAAAATCAGAGGTTTTTTTTTTTTTTAAATATTCCTATATATGTAACAATGAATCAGAAATTGAAATTTGTAAGCCCGTACCATTTACAGTAGTATCTGTAATTACTTAAATATTTAGGGATAAATCTGACAAAAGATAAAAACAACTGTGTTATAAATGACAAAAATGTTACTGAGAGAAATTAAAGACCTAAATAAATGGAGAAATATACCATTTTTATAAATCAGAAGACTTGGTAATGTTAAAATGCTTTTTTACTTAAATTCATCTATAGTTTCAGTATAATCTAAGTAAAAATTCTAGCAGACATTTACACAAAATAACAAATGAATTTTGAAGTTCATATGGGATAATTTCAAGAATTATTTTAGATCTATAGCAGTAAAGACATTGCAATGTTGGCATAATGTTAGACAAATATACAGATGGGGTGGATTCATACATTTACGGCCAACTGACTTGAAACAAAGGTACGAAATAACTTGGCAGAGCAAAAAACAGTCGTTTCAAAAACTAGTGCTGAAACAACTGGATGTTCATATGCCAAAATATAGTTTTGGTTCATTACTCATGTCATCAAATAAATGAATAGCTCAAACTTAAATGTAAAATCAAATCTATAAAACTTCTAGCAGAAAACATATGACAAATTTTTGTGACCTTGAGGTAAGCAAAAATGCCTTACGTATGACAACAAAAGCACTATCCACAAAAGAAAAAAGTGGATGGCGTTGAAATTAAAAACCCCTGCTGTTTGAAAGTCTATGTTAAATTATTGAAAAAAGTAGCAACAGACTAGAATAAAATATTTGCAATTACATGTCTGACAAGAGACTTCTATTCTGAATATATAAAGAATATGTGATGGGATCTCATTATGGTTTTAGTTTGCTTTTCCCTACTAAACTAATCTTGTATGTGTTTCTTTGTCATCTATGTATCTTCTTTGGTGAAATGGCAGTTCATGTGTTTAGCCCATTTTTTAATTGGGTTGTTTGTTTTCTTATTACTAGGTTCTGAGAGTTCTTTACATTTTCAGGATAGCAGTCTCTTGTCAGATACATAATTACAAATATTTTATTCCCACTACATATCTTTTAGCATTACTGAGTATTGGCCAGGTTGTGGTGGAACCAGAACTCTCATATACTGTTAATGAGAATGTCCAATGATACAACCTCTTTAGAGAAATAAATTACCAATTTCTTAAAAAGTTAAGCAAATGCATATCACATGACCTCGCCATTCCACTCCTAGGTATTTAAGGGAAAAGATAGCATCTGTGTACGCAAAGATTTGTACCTGAATGTTCATAGCAACTTCATTTGTAATCATCAAAAACTGAAATAGCCCAAAATGTCTGTCACTAAGCAAACATGGTATAGCCATGAAATAGAATAGGATACTGCTTCTCTGGAATAGAAAGGAATAAACCTGTGATACACACTATAGCATGAATGAAAATCAAAATAATTAGGCTAAGTGAAATAAACCAGACAAAAAAGAGTATACATTCTGAGTCCATTTATGTAAAATTATAAGAAATGCAAATTAGTAGGTAGTGACAGAATGATTGCTAGCTGCCTGCGGATGAGAGTAAGTGGTCTAGAGAGGTGAAAGTAATTTTTACAAAAGAGTATGAGGAGACTTTTGGGGGTGATGGATATATTCATTATTTGATGTGTGAAGGTTTCACAGGTATAAACATATGTCATGACTTGTCAAGTCAGATACTTTAAATACAGGCAGTTTGTTGTCTGTCGGTTATAACTCTAATAAGATTGTTAGGAATAATTAATGGTTAACTCACTGGTGATGTAGAAATATCTTCAGGAATTTGGACAACTGAGCATTTTAGATAACATCCCCAATGGTAACATAATAGGTTATTTCTAACATTATTTAGGTCTAACCATGAGGTTTGCTTCACATAATGGACATTTGACTGCATTCTACTATCTAGCCTTTTGTATCTTTGGGTCTCATTCATTCAGGTATAACTTTGCATGATTTTATCAGAGCAGTGTGTGTGTGTGTGTGTGTGTGTGTGTGTGTGTGTGTGCGTGCATTCCAGTACTAGGCAATTTTGAGTTTAAAAATATTTAAAAAATAGAAATAAGATGGCAGTTTTAAAGAGTATGCAAATATGGAGACATGTTTTTGAAACGTTGAGACTTGAAATGCTCAAATATGCTTTTTATCCCCATGGCTTTTAGTTTTTGTTTTTATATAAAAAGTATAGACTGAATAAAAGATGGACAGCTTCTGACTGAGGAGTTAGGTTTAAGAGTGAGAGCTAGAGGAGCACCTGGGTGGCTCAGTCACTTGAGTGCCCTGCTTCGGCTCAGGTCATGATCCTGAGGTTCGTGAGTTCAAGCCCCGTATCATCGGGCTCTGTGCTGGCAGCTCAGAGCCTGGGGTCTGCTTTGGAGTCTGTGTGTGTGTGTGTCTCTCTCTCTCTGCCCCTCCCCTGCTTGTGCACTCGCTCACTCGCTCTCTCTCTCTCAAAAATAAATAGACATAAAAAAATGTTTAAAAAAAAGTGAGAACTAGAAAAATGCATTCCTCAATTCAGAACTAAGGAGAATATAGAGACCAAACTCAGTGTAGTTGAGACTGAGTTCCCACCTTTGCTTAGAGGAAGCTTTAGAGGGGTCAGTTGATGAGAGCCCAGTTTAGAAGCCTACTGCAAGATTAATGATTCTGCTACAAATGCTCCGTCCCGTCAGTCACTCCCACGGCATGCCTATACTCAGCTATCCACGGCACAAAGACCTCAGCTGGAATCACCCAGACATAGAGCACCTACAGAACTGAAGAAAAAGTCCTCAAGATCCATACCCATACTATCCTCCTGAGTCCACCCTCAATTAATTGAATCTTTTCTGAGATTACAATATGAATGTTTTAGAAATGTTCATCGTTATAGCATCCGTCTCCTGGAAGTTTACATCTGTTCAAATTCCTTTCACCACTGAATCTTCCCTGACTGGAAGCTAATCCTTTTCCATCTTTCATCGAATGATGCTACTCACTGAAAGAAAGGTGGAGGTTTTTGTGCCCCAATTTCCCTCTTTGTAAAAAATGCTGGGTGTTGACCAAACATTTACCAGAGACATTAACAGCTTTTGACATGTGTGTTTTGCGGGGTTTGCGTGAATGGTACCAAAACCACAAATGTCTCTAATTCTCTGAATTCATCATTAGGAAAAACCACTGAGTAGACTTTGACTAAAGATGTTTGCTACTCCTTTCCATGAGGTGCCATTTCCTCTATGTACTTTGGATACGGTGTATGGCTTATGGGTTATTCTCTTTTTCTTTCTTAACTCACAAGTATTTGTGTATTATCATAGGTTCCTGTCTTAATTCATAAAGGTAACCAGATTTTTCCCCCACAAAAAAAAAGTGCATGTGATGAAAGCAAACTAAGGACCTCTATTCTCTTCTCGGTGGGCTTGGCAGCATTAACATTAATGGGAGCTACGAGTGCATCAAGAAGCAAGTTCATCCCTAAGATGTAAGAGCTCCAGCCATTTGAAATTAGCCTTTGTGGGTCTCCTGAGTTCTGCAGCACCAGGGGCTAATTCTTATTCTTTTTCATCTTTCCCCTTTCTTCACTGGGCACTGATGCCTCATTACACACCGTTCCTCCCATTCTGCAGTGCCGGGTTTCTGACTCTGTCTGGCCCAATCAAGGAGCTTGTAAGCTTTGTCCCACAGATATCCTAACCCTGGGTGGGAAAACACAGTTAGGAGCTGGAGTTTCGATTTGTTCATTTGTTTCTTTAAGTCTTTATTGCTTTAGCCAAATGGACGGTTACCTAGAGAAAAAAAAATTGTTCAGTTCAACAGAAGAGTTTTTGTCTCATCTTTTAAATCACTTTCTGACTACCAAGTTGGTGACAGCTATTGGCTTTCATTTTCTGTTTTAGTGACAGGCCATAGTGGTGCCTCCCAAACCAATGTTTGAAGTAAGTCTGGGGACGTAGGAAGAGGAAGAAGTCAATTCAAAGATTTTCCACATTCAAGAATATAAATTTATTAATGAAAAGGAAAATAGCATCCAAAGCTACTTCTATCTGCAGCCCCAGGTTTATCTTCCCAGAAAGCCTATGACTGTTTAGAAAGTTAACTATTTTTTTCTGTTTAGAAGCACTAGATAATTCCATTTGCCGTGCCCAAAAGATGATCTTTCATGATATTCCTCTTCATCAACTCAGCATTGTTCCCAAGTTCCACTGGTAAATTACCTCTCGCAAGTTCACAAGATAGACTTTTTTCCTTTTTATTTGATTTTTGTGACTTTGTGAAAAGAGGAGATTATTTCTTGCCAAAGCCCACAATTAGAGACACTTTTGGATGATGGGGGGGAAGGTATCTTTATGATCCTGTCCTTCAGTAATTTATGACTCTCTTAGCAATATTTGAAAAAGAAGCTTTAAAATGAAACTGTTGATTATTCATGTTGATTGCCATGAAATAAGGGTTACAAGAGCAATGTGGCTGGAAAGCAATTTCATTTCCTGTTTCCACAACTTTCCAACACCTTGCTGAAAAATGAAACTTCTCTTTTAGGCATGTTTCTTAATTCTGGTCTCAAACTTTACTTGATTACTAGCGTTGGTGTCACTGAAGCTGGAGAACATCTCTAAATATTGGGTCATTGATTAACAAGGAGTGTGGAAGAGCAGTTGGTGTAAGGCTGAATTTTTTGTAGACAGTTTAGAGCAGGGTTTTTCCTAAAGATTTTACAGAAGAATTCTGGGCAAAAGAATATGGGAGCGACTTAAGGTTTTCTTCCAGCAGATTGTCACTCTTTTTATCTTCATCCTGTGTTTTTTCAGAACCAAAAACGAGATGTATACAGAAAACCTTCCACAAGGAGGAATCAGTCATGACTCCTCATGCTCAATTCATGAGTGTTGATGCTTGCCTTCCAGCATCACACCCTAGACTCTTCCTAAGTCATTAATGCATTTGACTAGACAGTATCCTAATAGTCCGAAGAAGCCACCAGACTTCCCTAAGAACACAGAGCTCTGGCTGTCTCACAACACCGGGATTGTTGTAAACAATTAAGCCTTTATGAAATAGCAGACGTGAAAATATTTTGCAGTTATCAATGGCAGAATGGAGCGGTACTGATAAAAGTAGAATGGTTGTTCCTTGATTCGGGGGATACGGTGAAGCAAACAGACCGTTCTGTGGTTGTGGTTTTTGCTTTTGTTTTTTTGTTTGTTTGTTTGTTTGTTTGTGGTCACTAAGCATGTATGTGACATCTTCTGAATTTTGCCTTGCATGTTTCACAAGAAGAGGAGCTGTAGAGGAAGAGGGATGAGATAAGATGCCTGTTTGGGAGGAGTCTTAACACGGGGGAAACAAAATAGGGAATGAGAAGGGCCGTCTTACCTCCAGAATGTACAAATCCTCAGGAATGTGAACTCTAACTCTTCCTGCCTCAAGGACGTACTAGTTACTCACAACATGACTCAGTTTCCTCGAATACATACTTTCCAGTCATCCATGTAAGCCGGAAGTAGTTGTCTGTGGAAATAAATCTCTGTTCAAGATGAATAAGGCTGATTTTTTTCTTGTAAAAATTGCATCATCAACATTTTAGTGTTCAAGTAAAATTGGCCACATTGTATTGCTTTTTTAAAGGATAAACGAGATGATTATTTTACTTCTTGTGAGAATTTATTTAAATTAGTTCATTTAGCTTAATGTAATCTATAAAAAAAGCTTTAAGAGAGAGGAAATCAATTAAAAATAAATGAAATCATCTCTTTAAAAAATTAATTTTGAATTATTGAGTGAAATTAATTTAATTATTCTGACTGAAATATGAAACTGGGCAAGCTGGCCCTGAGCCTCTGGGGGAAGTGGCTAGATGCTTCATGGAGCTGTTAGAATCTGCCCTAGTGCCACGTGGGGGGCAGGGCGGGGGGGGGGGGCTTAGGGTACCTGCGTCCACAGCACTGGGCGCCAGGACGCTGCTCACCTCTTCTGATATGTCTGCTGGTTCTAGAAATCCAGGAGGCTGGCAGGGAGAGACCGTGGAGATTGGTCAGAAACCCCTGCTAGGGAGAATGAAAGGAGAAAAAAATCACTTCTTGTTGAATCTGGAGAACAGCGATGCCCCACTGTTCTGCTGATCTCTCTCTCTCTCTCTCCACTCAAATTTGTGTTCAAAGTGGCTCAACACATCCAGCTGGGCCTCTTCTTTATCGCCGCCCACATCCTGCCTTCCCCACTCCCTGAAACCTGTTGTCTTTTCTACCCTCCGCTGGCACAGACACTGTTTTCACCTCTCCAATTACATCCACTTCCAAGCAGATGTTCTGTGGCAAAGTTACAAAGCACTTACGTCACTTTTTTTAATTAATCAAATTCTCCCTGGGAGGAATTTTAGTTCATCTGGCTTTAAAAGATATTATTGCCGAAAAATAAATAGACTTATTTTTAAAAGCTTGGTAGGCCATTTGTGGGTTCAGAGTACCAGGTGTGGGGGGCTTTTTAAGTGTGGTATCTTATTTAAAGACAACTTTAACGTTTTAGGGAAAAAAAGCAATTTAAAATTGGAACATGTATTTGCCAAGATTAGATGATATTCTTCCCCCCAAAAAACAGATGATTTGGGCACTTCTGTTTCTGTTCATTTCATAAAAACATGTTTATTTACCAGTCAAGTTGGAACAAAATAAATCAATAAGACCAACCTATAGGGATAAACTTATAGCCCAGATAAACATAAGAAAGTTCATAGAACAAAATTAATATTTGGAGCACTATAATGAATGAAGTTATGTCTGTAACAGTGTTCATTTTGAAATTAATTTTAAAATGAAAATTAATATGGGGAGAAGACTCCCAAGTTTTACCCATATGCTCTATGCCCTACTATGAGAAACAAGGCTTCTTTCTCTTATAATTTTTAATTTTTAACGTAGAATCACTGGAATTAGAAGTGCGAGGGCTTCTTAATTTTTCAGTTCCTTTCTTTTTCCTTTTAATTACTTAGAAACAAGGAGTGTGAAAATCCCATAAGCCTACAAAAATACGTTTCTTAGCGCTTACTCTTTTTATTTGTTTTGTATTTTATAATTCTTGGCAAAGATCGGTTAGCAATGTAAGGTAATTGAAAATTAATGTCAACATGTATTTTAATGAGTGACTACTGTGTTCAAATCAGTTGCGATTAAAATACAGATAAAATAAAAGGCAGAGAAATTGAGTAGCCAGCCTCAACTCCTATAACTCATAGGTGGGAGAACCAGGGCCTGTCAGACAGGCTAACATGCTCCCAGCCCTGTGAATCCTTCCTTTCAGAGAAGTCATGAGACATTTAGACCATGAGACATTTTAGAACTGGATCTGAGATCAGAAAACAGAGATCCTTGAGGACTTTTGAGCAAAGGTGTTCTGGGATCTGAAAGGGTGAGCCTTCTTCTCCCTCCTTTATTACTGAGAAGATTGAGATTCTGAGCAATGAGTTACACTTTTCTCCTTGTCTCCAGATTGACCTTTCCAACCTCGTGTCAGTGATTCCCAGAATTCTCAGGTGTTCTCCGTGTCTCTCCTACTGGACAATTTGCCGCCTTCTAACCCCACCCTGCAACCTTCCCAATTTATTTGTTGATGCTGCATTTTGTTCATGTTTCAGCATTGTCCCCTGTGCTTCACCTCCCCCCAGTCCAGTGCTCCAACCCCATCATGTCTGTGTGGTCCCTAGAGTGCACTGTGCCTCCGTGGCTTTGACTGTCCAGGTGTCTCTGCCTGAACCATCCCTCTCTTCTCTTTTATCCATCAGGTCACTACTACTCATCCTTTGTACCTTCCTTGATGAAGCCTTTCCTAACTCCCAGAGCCACAATTCATGATTTTCTTCTTTGTCAGAGTCTATCTATCCTTCAAGTTCCAGTTAAATCTATTCACTTTATGATGCCTTCTTTGACCTTAAAGGTTTCAAGTCTCCTGGGAACTCGAGAGCTGCTATGTGTGTATTTTTTTGATGGCACTTTTCTCCTTCCTTACATGGTAATTACATGTGTGTTTGTCTTACCACATCCACCTATTAAATTAGAAATTCCTTACATCCAGAAACTCGCTCTTTGGCTCATCAGAGCTATCACCTAGTGGGCTCAGTGTCGTGATCTGTTATGCTTTCAGAGTGTCCATCATGAAACTAAAGTATGCTAAGCACTTTTAAAAGGTGGGGGGGAACCTAAAAAACCTGACCTTATGAAATAGACACTTATCCACTGCACTTATTCCCATGTAAAAACATATTTTATAGTCATTCATGCGTGTCATTGGGAACTTCTTCACCCAACAGAAAGTACCCAGGATCTGGGTGAAGGGTCTTTATTAAAGCACCTTGGAGTAAAGGCCCTACTGGGTTGTAGTTCCAGGCACCTTGCCAGAACCCCAAAATATTTGTAGAAGTAATTAATTGCTGAATAGTCGTGAGAAAGCTTCCCAGAGCTTTCTACGGAGAATTATGTTTGTGTAGCATATTGGCGCATAAAGATTAACGTCCTCAGTTCTGTTCCAAATTTCCTATCGACACCCTGAATGGCAACATAGAGAGAAGAAAGAATAGAGGCCTGGAGAAGTGAGGCCGGCAGGACTGAGAGGTCAGGCCACTTTAGGCCTTGCAGCCACACTTGGATTCGAAACAGGAAACTGTATCTTTTTCAAATTCAGTCATCCACAACATATTTCGAGTATCCATTTAGTTAAAAATTGCAGGTATACAGAGGTAACATTCCGTCATCCAAATTCCTGAAGAATTTACCAGTTAGTAAGTACCAAAAATTATTACTGTGCAAAGCAGAAAGTGAGAAGGGACACAATCACTGAAAGAAAAAAAATGAACCATGGAAGTTGAGAGGAGACGGGGACAGAATGAAGAGTTCACCGAAGAGGGTATTCACTACCACTGGGCCTTGAAGGATGGATAGGAGTTCAGTAACTAAAGCTGATAAAGAGCCATTCTAGGGGAAGGGAACATTGGATGAAGTGGGTACCAAGATACCAAGGACAAAAAGGACATCACAGAGGACAGTCAGTGACTGACTGTGACCCAGGAGCTAAGTTTATATACGCAGTAAATGTTGGGACCTGATTTAAGAGCACTGTCGGTTATAGGCTAGGGAGTTGATACCTCATCTGATTGGCAACAGGAAACCACTGAATGTTTTTAAGGCAGGGAGTGGCATAAACTAAGTAATATACTAACAGAAGTACTACTTGGCTGTGGTGCAGAGGACAGATTGCAGGACCAAGATGATCCCCTGGGAGATGAAGGAGCCTTTATAGTTGTGATTATTGAGGTGGAAGGTCAGGACTGGAGCAAGGACTGTGGGCTGGGAAGGGACTACGAAGGAGTAATCGAGGACTTGGTTACCGATCTGATACGGAGAAAAGAACAGGGAAAGAGAGGGACAACTCGCAGGTCACCTCGACACGTAGATCCTGGTGACTCTTTCCTGAAAAGTAGAGGTACCATGAACGGAAATAGGGGCAAAATTAGACTCTTTCCATTTTAGTTCTGATTTAATTTATCAGGCAACTTCTTACATTTCCTTCTCTTGGGCTCTTTTGCTATAGTTTCTGAGCAATGTCAAAAAAAGTAGCGCAAATCAACTTCCTGATTAGGTGGGGACCTAGTGCCATATTTAGATCTCAAACAAACAAAATGAGAACTGAGAATCCAGTATCCCCATGACCATACATTTCTTTCCATATCATCAGTGTCTGCTCTATATACCAACCTAGCTTGATTTACTAAACTGTGGAAAAACATGAGAGGCAGAAATGTTGCTTTTTTTATGGTGGTTTGATTTATTGCACTGTTAAAGAGAACTTTGCTCTCAGGAGCCCCGGTTCCCAGTGAGCCCCATAGAAGGTCCATTCTCCCTTAACAAGGCAGCCACAGTCCAAGCATAGTTGGTGTCACTTTTTCCACTGCTCTTTTTGCCAGCATTTCCCATCCCTTAACTCAGCCTCCTGGGATGAAGAGATTAGCTGTTTTCCGTGGCTTATTTACTCCTTGACACTTTCCTTGAGCCTGCCAACTGTGGGGCCCACGGTCGTCCTGACTTCATGAGTTGGACAAGTGGTCTGTTGGGACTTGAGCTAGAGTCCTTGCATTTGGTAGAGGCCACCAAGCCCCCACAGGGTAGCACACCTTGTATGAACTTCGGGAGCAGAAGTATACTGCCTGCTCATTCTGAAAGATATCCTTGATCTTTTCTTTATTGGTGAATGCATCTGTGTTTATCTTTGGCCATAGACTGATGTCAGGAGCATGGTCACACCCTGTAGAGTTTTGTGAAAAGGCAAAGGATAGGGGATGAAGGAAGAAGGTGAGATCACACATCCAGAGCAGCTCTGAGTGTGGCACTTGTCAGACTCTGAAATCATACTTGTCTGTTCTTCGGCCTCACGAAAAGCAAGCAGTTGAGTAGCTGTGGGGTTAGAATGGTGCATTTTCTAATTCTTGCAGGAAGGTCCTGTGCTTTCTGGTGGGATCTCACTCTCAGCAGAGAGGGGCTGAGGTTAGAGCAACTCCTTAAAACTGGAACTATTTTTGTTCAGAAATGTGACATGATTTGCTAGTGGTGACAACTGATTTGACAATGACCAGTGATTTAGGTCTACCTCTAATAAGCGAATTAATCTGAGCTAAAACACAGTGATCTGTCATGTTTCGAGATACCTCAACATCTGGCTGACTTGTCCTCTGTCAGCCTGGTTTGTCCTGTGCAAATCTTCTGTCAAGTGAGGAAAAGAACTGTGGGGAGAAAATTACATGGCAGTTTTAGAGTTAGTGATGAATTTTTCTCCCACCATACCAGCTGTGCCAGCAACACTATTTTTCATGGCATTAATCAAATATCTTGCCTGCAGCACCTTCACTTTCCCAAAGGCTAAAAGATGAATCTGTCAAAAAATTTCACTGGGATTTGCCAACAGCTTTTCTAAGCTCAAATACTAGTCTAGGCACCTTAGAAGTTTGAGTAAGGCTTTTAGGGATAGCCTTGGGGAGTTAAAAGCTGCATAGGGTAATTTTCCTTTACACTAAACAAAAAATCGAAGCCTCCATTGAAGCCAGCATGATCAAATTCTCGAGTCTGGAAAAGGGCCAAACACTCAGACTTTATTAATGTATTCCATTTACTGACTCATAGCAAAGTGCTTATTGTTAGTTGGAATTTTGAAATTAGCAAGGTACAAGAGCAATTGAAGGCCACGGAATGAACTCATTGCTTGTTCCTCACGAGAGAAAACTCCCAAATGAGGGGAAATTCGGGGCGGGGGGGAGGCCACACACCCACATTCCCATGAAGATGCTGTCCATATCTTAAAGTACTGGCTGAGATTAAGATCTGAACAATTTTCACTGCCTGTAATTTTGTTATCTGTTTCTTGCTTCCAAAAACAACATGGCACATTTGCTCTGTGGCTTTGGAAGCAATGTGCTCTCCTGTTCATTTTCAGAATTAATAGATATTTCAGAGTGACCACAAATGAATCTGAGAGTTGCTCCAAATGGACAGGTGGAAAGTCATGTTACACAAGCCTAAACTGTATGAAATCATTGGGATAAAGGGTTGTCAAATTAGACACCCTGGTAAGAGTGATTTTTTTTTTATAATAGCATCTCTTCCCTGTTAACTATTGCTTAAAAGGCAAAGACTGTTCTTTGATGCCTTAAATGACACAGAAAGGTCTCCAAGATTCTTTGCCATTTAACTTCCCTCGCAATACCCTCAAGACTACTGAGTAGTTAAAGAAAAGATAGGTGACATCTTTATCTTTCCACTGGTAACTATCTAATGTTACTTAGTGATAAGAGTTGAATACAGTAACTCTGGGGTCTAGCCCAGTGCAGGAAACACAGCCCATGCTCAAAAATGTTCGTGGAACAGGTGAAGGCTTTGGGTCAACTAAAATAAAAAACAAAAACCTAATGTAAGCAGTGCATTTTCTCTCTGCACAAACCCAAACAGAGAAGTGCCAAATCTTGTCCTACACATGTTTCAAGGTATCCATACATGCTTCTGCCTGATCCTGGCATCCCATCCCAGATATTTGATAGTTAGGAAATAATTTCCTGCTATTAAAATTGGTTAATTCACCACAGTTCATAGAAACTGGTAAGTGGCAGGGCCCAGAAGTACAAGATTACTTTTCTAGGCAGTGAAACTTAGATTAGTAATCAAACAAATCAGGGGCACCTATGGCTCAGTAGGTTAAGCGCCAGCCTTCGGCTCAGGTCACGCTCTTGCAGTTTGTGAGTTTGAGCCCCACATTGGACTCTGTGCTGATAGCCAGAGCCTGGAGCCTGCTTCGGATTCTATGTCTCCCTCTCTCTCTGCCCCTCCCCTGCTCACATTCCCTCTCTCTCGCTCTCTCACTTGCTCTCAAAAATAAATAAACATTAATTTTTTTTTTAAATCAGAATTTCTATAGTTGAAGAAGGAAGGCTCATGAAGTGTTGGGATTAGAGTAACACCTTAAAGGTGTAGAAAGAGGACCCGTGAGGAACTGTCAGTTGTGAGTGCAGCACAGGGAATTAGATCTCTGGTCCACTGCGTTTCTTGCTCTTTGAAAAATAAATGTATCTGAACCCTGTAAGACTAAGTTCAATTTTGGTTTTTACTGTGGGAACTGTAAATGTTCATAATAAACTTTAATTTATAGATGCCATTCCTTTGCATCAGGCTTCAGTCTTGCTTTGAGAATGAGGCTCCGTTAGCTTCTTTGAAATAGGAAAACCAGCTCCATATATCATGTGAAATTTCTAATACTTACGTGACTTTTTATTTGCCACCTATACAGGAGTATATGAGTTATAATTTATAGTTAAAATTTACTGTGAAATCTAAGGCCTATTACATTATACCCATACCTATAGGTTTTTTATCCTATTTGCAAAAGCTCATTAAGGGAAGCATTTCTGTGTTCCTGAGTAGATTAGAAGAATAGGTTAGCCTGTTATTGCTTGTCTCTGAGTGTACTCTTAACCCATATGAAATGAGACAAGACAGAGATGATTTTAAAAAAAGGGGGGGGGGGTTACCTTGATTAGATGTACTTTGCACTATAAAGCAGTTTTCTTTTAATAATGGAAAGTGAAGAAAGTTTCATTCGTTCAGACAAGGATGTATATGAAGGTAAATTTGGAACCTGCTCTGTGTTTGTGTGTATGTCTATGCACACACACACACGCCCGTGCTTTCTTTTAGAAAGCTCACACACCAGCAGGCATACTATATAGCTTGCAACAATGAAATAGAACTGAAGGGGATGTTATTGCAAATCCACTCTTGTATACCCAAAAAAGGTACATTATTTGGAAGGACTTTGATACTGGTGTATTTTACAGTTTGACAACTTGGAACTTTGTAAACTGGCAATTGGGTATAGACGAAGGTACCCATTTATCTCCTATATGTCTTGTTGAGGCAAAGCTGTCAGAAGAAATCTTATCACATGGTGCCCCATTTGTTTTCTGTGGTGATTTATGATGGTTTTGAAAAGGTCTTGTGATCCCATAGGCTGCCACGATTCTCTGACTTTTCTCTGTCAATGGATCAGATTTTTGACATTTTCTGAGAACATTCAGAAAAGATTTGATAAATCAGCTTGTGGTGTTTATTTTAATTGATCTGAGGCCCATTCCTTCAAGAATTCATCAACTACAGTGACAGGGTCTGGATATGCTGCAGTGGAATGAAAGAATCGGGCCGGCCATGCTCCTGTGGTGATGATATAGATATTTTGTTGAAAGTTTATGCGCACCGACGAGAAGATGTCATAACTAATTTAGTATGTTGTAAATCTTTTGACACAGATTCTAATTCATAAATCTCATCCATCACATGTGATTCATGAAACGATAGACAACCTTTGATGAGAAGGTACTTTTGTCTGTGTTCCAAGTTCCTTGCATTTTTCCTTATTCAAAAATAAATCATTCCAGAACAACAGAATTCTATTATGAAAATGGAACTGTAGAGGTCCTTCATTCTTTGGCTTCTACTCCCACACCCGTAACAAGGAATACTCTCCCTTTGAACATAAAGATGTATTTCTATAAGAAGAAGAAGATAGAAGTATATGTGCTGTGTATACGTATGCAAGTGGGCATTGTGGTAAGACAGAAAGAGACTGATTTCAAACAAATGGCAAAGATGAATGGTAGCTATTTGTCTGGAATGAAGTGATGAGATAAGACAGAATATGTAGATAAAACTTACAGTCTTGCTCAGATTAACTTGTTAATCAAAATTATTTCTTACAAAACAACATGATTATAGGCATAAGTTCGTTAGTGAGAATGCCCCAAATATTTATTTTTTTCTTGATCTACTTTGGGGTATAAATGTATCCCTATAGATTGGCCTTCTTGATTGATTCTTTTTCAACTTGACTGATAAGTAAATGGGCAGTCATTCTTCTCAGAGTGTCAACTGTCTCATAAAGGTGGGCTCAAAAAATGGTTGGTACATGAAATCTTAGTTAACAAAGTGAGTTTTCCTAGTTTTCTGAGCAATCTGAAGTCAATATGAGGTGATATATCAACCAACTAGCCTCCTAGAAAGCTCGTTAATCTGATAAGATATGAGAATACTTTATAATGAGCAAAACATATATATGTAATTTTATTATAAATCAATAATTTAGACATCCAGAACTATACTACTGCTTATGGCCTATATCAGAACAGTTTAAGACAAGACACTGCTTTCAGGAACTTGACAACTGTGCGGAAACAGTAAGGTTGAAATAAGTAACACATCAGGTGGTAAAGATGAAGTAGAGGTGGATATTGAAGTCTAAAAACAAAAGTGATAATAATGGACAACTTGAGAGATGCCTTCAATTAGGGCAAAGTATCTCGGAGGAGATAGAACTGAAGTTTGGGCTTGAAGGAGGAGCTAGATGTAATATTATCGCATTCTGACACTGTCAGAAAACGTCCCCCCACCACCCCCCAGCTAAAAGATAGAGACATCAGAGTGTTTGTGTAAAATCCCATTAGTGGAGTCTGAGGTCTAGAATTTCTGTTCCCCTCTAGTTGATAATAGTCCCACATACCTTAAATCACGGAGTGTAAATTTTTTAAATGGATTATTCATGATAATAAGAGAGTATAAATCCATTTAAATCTTATACTAGAGGAATGTAATTTGATTTAATTATCTCCATACCCCATCTTCAAAAAATTCTTGTATAAATAGCTCATAAGTTCCAAATTGGCTAATATGCATTTTCCTAATTATCTTTCCCTTCTGATGGATGTGGTGACAAGCAGTAAGTAGGTAACCAAAGAATGAGCAGGGAGCAGTCAACATAAGAGAGGATGGACCTAGATAACTCACAAATTAGAGACATATCGCTTTCCTTATCAAAACCTAAATAAGCAAACTCCAAGGAGTAAAAAAATGAAAGAAGGAAAAGATGAGTACGTGTATCCAACTTTCCTCCAATACAAACATCCTCTCCTCTTCAAGTTCTCGAGTTTTAGAAAGAAGGAAACTCCAAGAGGGGAAGGGTCACTCAGAAAGAAGACACAGTGCCAAATGCCATATCTGTAATAGAAGGTAATTTGAAATAAACTCCTGCTCAGAGCCCATAATGAGGGAGAAAAGAAACAAAGAGCCAGAAAGGTCCAGTGTCAGAATTTCAAATAGGTAAATTTTAATGACTCTGAAAAGACATGATGACCAGTAACCACTAGCCTGTGCCAGGAATGCTGTGAAGTGGTAACCTGTCTGCTTTACCCCATCTCTCACCCCAAGTGTGTTGCTCCTGACCTTCAAGACCACTGTTAGTCCCATAATTCTCCTGATTACCAGCGGGTTCCAACAGAGAAGAAATAAACATTAGTTAGGTACAACAGGTTAAATAAAGTCTACCTGCCCACTACTCTTGAAATGTGTCAATAAAGTGGAACCAGAAGGAAGAAGCTTTCTCTACAGCTAACTTGAGGGATGAAGTCTCGGGGGGAAAAAAAGGGCCATTTTACTGAAAGTGCTAGAAATATTTACTGTAATCTCTAATATAAAGCCCTCTGCTATGCCAACGTGATGAAGTTACTAGTACCTTCATGATTCAGCAGGTAACCATATATGATTTTTTTCTTTACCTGACTGCCTGCCAATTTAATCAATTGATAATGAACCTGGCGTTCTGCTTGTAAGAAAATTAAACAGAAAGGATCAAACACTCCAATTCTACCAAACAGATTTGACAGATCTTTCAACACTGATCCTCCCTCAAAGACACAAATAATATGAATATGGTTGTAGCATTAATCAAAATTCCACATCCCATTGAGTTTGCCCAAGTGTTGGCCCTAGTTATTTACATCCAGATTGCAGCTCAGGAAATGTATTGAGACGCAAATATGTTGCATGTGGTTTATCTTTTCACCGATTATACAAACTTTGTCAAATTGTAAAAGGCTTTGATATCTCAAGCTGTTGCATTTTCAGAGTTGAGAGCAAAAATGAAAAGAAAGGAAGTTGCTGTAAGGAAGAACTCTGCAGAGGATATATATATATATATTTTTTTTGTAATCGCCCCAAACTGTATTAAGTAATTCTACTTGCCTGGCAACCAATGTCATGCTAGGTACAGTTGGTGAGATACAAAAGAGGGATCAGGGATAGCTGCTGCATTTTTGGACCTCGGGCTCTAATTAGAATTAAAACATCACGACCTAAGTAACACTTCCAGGACAATTATACAGACAAGTGCATGGCCACGCTGGGCTGTGAATTCAGAAAAGGAGGCTGAAATAGTCAAGGAAGGCTTTGTGGAAAGAGTCTGAGCCATCCAACTGTAAACTAAATAAGAGCAAAAACATCGAGCCCAAGTTTTTGCTGAAAATACTGGTCATAAATAAAAGTGGAGAAATTCAGATCAGCCCACAAAGTAGAAGGGGTCATGGATGATTTTTTTCTTAGTAAACCTTTAAATGGGGCTTACTACTAAGCCCCATTATGTTTCCCCTGCAGTTGAAGTTAATGGCAACAGAGCCCAAAATAATCTTAGAGGTATATTTAACTTACCTATTTTTACCATACTCCACCTATAATGCGTCAGCATTTGGATATGCTTTTAAAATACCTCCTAGGGGCGCCTGGGTGGCGCAGTCGGCCAGGTCACGATCTCGCGGTCCGTGAGTTCGAGCCCTGTGTCAGGCTCTGAGCTGATGGCTCAGAGCCTGGAGCCTGTTTCCGATTCTGTGTCTCCCTCTCTCTCTGCCCTTCCCCCGTTCATGCTCTGTCTCTCTCTGTCCCAAAAATAAATAAACGTTGAAAAAAAAAATTTTTTTAATAAATAAATAAATAAAATACCTCCTAAACGCGACTGCTTCTCACCCCCTCCCAGCTACCACTGTGTTCCAAGCCACATGGCTGTCTCTGGATCTCTACAATCGCCCTAAAACTGTAGATCCCTTGCCTGCCAAGCCAACAACCACAATGGTGCTATTCAAACATAAATTAGATCCTCTCACTTTGCTTCAAACTTTTCAAGGACTTCCCATCCCAAAGTTGTTCAAGGCCTTTGAGGCCCTCTCTGAACTGCCACTGCCCCCTCTCCACACACCTTTATTACTCTGATTTTTATCTCCTCTTTTCCGGTCTCATTACATTCTTGCCTTCTCACCGGGTGCCATCCTCTCAGAACGCTTACACTTGTGTTTTCCTCTGCCTGGAACACTCCTCCTAGCTGTCTGCCTGGCTTGTTCCTTTTCCTCCTTCAAGCATTTGTGTAAATGTTACATGCTCAGTGAGGCTTCCCCGATGACCTTATCTAAAATTGCAGACTTCTTCTGTGCCCTCAGGCACCCGCAACCCCCTTCCCAACTTTACTTCTTCCCATAGTACTTGTCACCTATATGGCACACTATATAATGTAGATACTGCTTTTGTTTGTCTGTCTTCCACCTTCCCAAGGTTAGGGAATATTGTCTGTTTTTTTGTTTGTTTTGTTTTGTTGTTTGTTTTTTATTTATTTTGAGAGGGAGAGAGGGGGGGAGAGAGAGAGAGAGCATGAGTTGGGGGAGGGGCAGAGACAGAGGGAGAGAGAGAATCGCAAGCAGCCTCCATGCTGTCAGTGCAGAACTCAACATGGGGCTTGATCTCACAAACCATGAGATCATGACCTGAGCCAAAACCAAGAATCAGACTTTTAACCCACTGAGCACCCAGACACCCCCATCTGTTGTGTTCCCTGAGATATCCCATCACCTAGAAGAGCATGTGGCACACATTAGATCCTTAATGATATTTGTAGAATAAATGAATCACAAAGCTAGAATGAAGACTTTCGTAGCAAATGAAGATGCTGTCCTGAAGTTGGGTTGCCTCTTGGATTAGGGCGCAGGTTTCTAGCCTGGGACACAGGGATAGGATTTGGGGAACTTGTGAATACCTGAAATTGATATGAAATTTCAAGTTCATCTCTTTTTTAGGATTGGTGAGGTTGTGTACCCTGCGTGAGATTCTCAAAAGGTCCTTGACCTAGAAAATAAGGAGAATCGGTGGTTTAGAATATTCCAAACCACTTGTGAAGATCTATATAATTTTTCTCTTATTTATTTAGAGTATTAATCATCTTAATTCAAACATAGAAAAATTGATAGACCAAAAAAAAAAAAAAAAGGTCTGAAGTTGTATTTTCACAACTCCAAAACACTCATAATGTGGTGAATTCTGTCATTGTCAGTTTGAATGGAAGGACCAGGCAGCCCAGCAGAGTCCCAAAAGATCAATTCATCCAAATTCCCTCAGCTTTTGTACATGTGGTTTATACACATTCTTGTCAATTTGCCACCTTAAAACTACTTTCTGCCTATTTCATGTATGTATGTGTGCACAGAGTGAGTGTTTAATTGTTTATTAAATAAATTAATATTGAATGAATATAGTCGCAACTTGGATAACCGCCTGTGGTATTATATTAAATTAGTGGTAAAATCCATATTGTTTGATTTCCAATCCAGTACACTTTCTATTTGTGTAGGGTCTGTCTTCGTGCAAGATGACCTTTTATATAATTGGAAACATAAATAATGCACCAAGAACTCTTGTGCTATAATCTTGGTCTCACTGGGGGCCTAATTGGTGACCTTGGCACTTGCTCTGCCTTGATTATTTGAATGTTAAAATGGGAATATTATAATTATTTTGGTCATCTTGATTAATTAAAAATATAAAATATAAATCAGCCAAAGTTGTCCCAATCATCACCAGCTTATTTTAAATTCTGAGCATAAAATGAAAGGCATAAACTTGATGGACAACACCACCACTCTTCAGAGTAGCCAACACACAGGAGCTTCTGATACAGTAGGGAAAAGTCTGTCCTTTATTGTAACAGGAGCTGCAAATGGCCCATTTGTGACAAGCAGGGTTGAATCCCTTTGAAGAAGCTGTGGGAGAGTTGACCCTCATTCAAGATACAGAGGTGAATTAATGAAATTCTCTTCAATGGCTTGTTTTTGGTGAATGACCTATATCAAGCAGGGTAGGTAACAAAGCAGGTGTTAGGACAAGCTTTGCCTGAAGATATCTAGATCTTGCTATCTGGCATTATTCCAAAGGCGAGATGAAATAAGCTGTTAGATATGATGTCAAAGAGATTGATGGTATAAACTATTTTGAAATTTCCTCTGATTAATTATATGGGCAACACAGTTGTTCACCAAAGGCGATGCTCTGAGCTGGGGGACCAGACATTAACCCTATTGTCTCCAAATAATAATAATGATAATATTCTGGGTATAAAGGATGGGAAATAATAAAGCAATTTGGGAATTAGTGATTTTTTTAAAATTCATCAATAATTGGAAGGCTGTTGGAATCATTTACACAAATAAACTTTGTTTTCCCACTTTATCTTCCTTGTGTGGGCTCATAGAATTGCTAGACAGTCATAGGATCTTAAATGTGTAAGCATTGACATAAGAGAATCTTCAAAAAGGAATTAATTGGCCAACACCATTTGGCTGGGCACTAGCAGAACTAAAACTACAATCCAGGTCTTCTGACTTCTAGCTCTTTCTTCCTTGAATTTATATGTTTATATCAGGGTCTTTCTGAGGGTTTTCTTTCCCACATTCTTCATGTATCTGAGAGAGAGAAGGGGAAAAGAGACAGTGGGAATGAATATGAATCTGTAATCATGTACATATATTAAAATTTCGTATTTATTTTATTCAAAGTAATAGTTGGGTAGAATTTACTTTTGGATGGGAACCTATAAAATCGTGAGTTCCAGCAGTAGTCTCTGCATTTCCCAAAAGTTGCCTTCATTTCTCTGATGAAAAGGAAATACCTCAAATGTTGAACATATGAAAACTGGTGTTTCTTGTACAAGATCTTATACAAGACTAAAAATTCTCCAGTGATGTATACCTCCCACTGTGTTTTAGACAATTCATACTTGAAACCTTTAGCAATATTCCCTAAACTGATTATTAAGCATAGACTATTGCGCCATAATTAACTTATTGGGAAAGATAAAATCAAGGAATTACAGAATAAAAGCTGCATTCGTTTCATGTTTTCACTACCCTTTTCCATGACTGGTGATATTACTCGTTCGTTGACAAATATTTCTTGAACAGCTGCTATGTGACAGGTACCATTCTTGGTACTGAGGATACACCAGTGAACAAAGCAAAGTTTTCCACCTCCATGGAGTTTATATTCCAGTGCAATAGACAATAAACAGAAAGTGTAATCAAACAAGATGATTACATGGTATTTAAGGTTGTAAGTGCAAAGGAAAAAAAACGAAAGGAAGGAGAGGAATTAGGAGTACCATGGGGTGGGAGTAGAGCTTCTAGTATTAAATATTAACCTGTTAACAATATTGTCCTGATTTCCTATAACTACATCTTCTATAATATTAACATTTCCCCCAAGTCACGAAGTATCAGAGATGTAGATGCACATAGACATTCAATAGACCGTGTGAATTATTGTTTGGAGAAGGTAGAAAGATATTAGTATAAAATAATAAAGTTTGTGACAAGGAGCAGTTGTAATAAACATTTTAAATAAGATCCCTGGAAATCCATGCAGAGCTTTTCACAGCATTTTTTGGGAAAACTGATCTAAGAGCAACATGAGATCCTGATGAAGATTCTTCACATACTGCACAAATAAAAGCTGTATTCTTTTTTATTCCATGATGACACTCAATAAAAAGACATTCTGATACTCTTATCAAACACAGTCCAGCTTTTAGTTTTGTGAAGTTCCAAGAACCTTGGCAATTTTGGTTCCAGCTAAAGTACTCTTCATCATTTCTATATCAGAATGAACATAATTGAGGAAAAATCACATGTATAATTTAGATTAAAAAACATAATGCCTGGATGACCTTATTCATGCGTCTAAATCAGCAGTCTTGAGTTCACTGCATAGACCCAAGTATAGGTCTTCACATAACAGCTGAAAATGACTTTTCAGTTTCGATCAAATACTATGTCACTTTCAGGGCAACAGCAACTTTCTTCAAGGTAGGCAGCTGATTCTTTTCATCTTCAAGATTTCTCGTGGACATAACTTTGCACAATTTCCTTCCAGACATTAACAGCAGAAAAGGGAGAAGATGAAGGTAAAAACTTACTATTTTTTTATATGAGATGATGTTAGCAAACACACCGTTGCCTATGTTCCAAAACAAATTCCTTTTAATTCCTTTGTTTCCTTTGGAAATAAAGCACATCTGGTTGTGTTCCATAGGACGTTGACAGTGGTTCTGATGAAATCAGCCATTTTATAGTTTCCTTTTTTAGCAACGAGATGTCCAAACAACCATGTGAATGAACATTTAGGAAAACATTTTATCGGGAGTGTTTTTATTGGCCATCACAGTCTTGGCCCAAGGATATGAAAATGGTCAACACAATTCCTTGACTATACTAGACATGGACGATTTTAAATTTCAAGCTTTGGAAATAAATTTGCCTCTTTGCCATAAATCCTGTATCACAGAGTTTCTGTTGCAAGTCGTGTTATGAAACCAAAGGAAAAGAAGTTTGTCATCTCTTTTGCCTTAAAATTTAACTCTCATATCTTTAAATTTTCAATAAGATTTTTTGTTGATTATGAAGAGCTGGTAATAAGCATTCAAGAGGCATACGGCTCAGATTTTTAATAGGGTATTTAGGATTCCTAGATCTATCAAAATGGCCTTCTCCAATGGATATTCAGTTTGTCAGATATTCAGTATGCCAGAACACAGGTTGGAGAACTGTGAAGGAAATTTAAAGTCAATGAAGAAGGTAGCATTCAGGGGCTTCAGGGAGTACAAAGATAATTGTGGATCAATTGTGCCAGACAACTTGAAGCAACTTAAGACTGCCGTCGGTACTTTAATTGTTTCTGCTGCAGAGTTTGAAAGAGCATTTAGTTCAATGAATGATGTGTTAACACCTAGTTGCAATGCCCTGTCCATTAGTTGCATATCATCTTTGTCTTTTTATTAAGCTGGTTGGTCCACTGTTCCACATGCTTAAGCCTAAAGATTATGTCAAGAAGTGGCTTGTAAGTGGCGGCTTGAAAGCCGGAAATTGTAGAAATGTGACGGGAGAAGCTCTCCCACTCTTCTGTCTTACTTTTATTTTATTTGAAGGGTCTGAACTGTTTCCCCTCCTTAAGCCTGGGCTCCTGGGCATTGAGAGAGTAAAAAACTATACAAGTTTCTCACGTAATGAAATAGGATAAAACAAGATCATGTCAGTACTCCGTTAGGTAACTTTTTCACTTTTGGAAAATCAATAATACCTCCCTCGTGAACACCCAATGCATAGTTGATGGGAAACCATGTACGTCTCTCTAAGGAATTATTAAAGGCCCTCTTGAGTCTCTCAGCTCTCTGTCAAAAAGGAACATATATCAAAAGAGAAGAAATAAGAAACAAATGAGGATCATCATCAGAATTGCCCTTTCACATCACACTCTTTGTCTGATAAATCTCCTACTTTGGTGCCTGCCCTTTAAATAGAACTTTGTTTTGGATCCCTGGGTATCCTTTCCTATAATGTGTATATGAACTTGGAAAACTTATGGACTGAAGAATTGAATGCATTTGTCTTACGATAGCAATGGGGCTTGTACTCCTCAATAGTTTATTTTTAGCACATTCTTCCTAGTCTCTCATATATTTCCATTTTTCTCCAGTGAGAAGATTCTGAGAAACTCACCATTCAATAGTTCTTACTTCTCCTTGTCCACAATTTAAAAGACAACGTATCTCAGACATAATATCTTCTCTCTGTCAGGTCCATAGCCATTTGTTTGGGGGTTTTTGTTTTGGGTTTTGGGTTTTGTTGTTTTTGGTTTGTTTTGTTTTTTCAGTTTTCATACCTTTTTTGTTCCAGCAATAGACCTGAAAACCTACATCATGGGAGTCAGCAGCTTGTGACTTCAAACAACAGGCATTTGAATTCAAGTGATGATAGATAGCTCATGATTAAAATATCTCTCTTTTCTTTGTGCAATGAGCCAGCAAGATTCTTTGAGAACATTTCAACTCTAATGCTATCATACTTCAACATTCTTCTCCAGAATTCTCCAAGAGAGAGTATTAGCTGTCCAAATTCTCATCAGGGTCGTTGTGTTCAGCCATAACCTTGAACTATGCCTGGCCTTTCTTTACTGTCTTCCAGGACATACTCCGGGAGTTACAATTTATCTTCTCTCACCTCGTTGTATATATCCACTGAGAGAAGGCACCATTTAGGCCATTACCAATTTTGAGTTTAAATACCTTTCCGTTGAAAATCTGCACGATTTTTATCTGATTGGTACAGATCATTTGAGGGGGCTCTCTTCTGCATAACTTGGGGAGTAGCTCTCTGTCTTCTTGATGATAAGTTGCTCAGAGTAAAGGAAGAAAAGAGCATTTCGGTTATTGAATATTTAATTCTGGACAGCAGTTTAATCAGGACTGGGATTTGGGCAATGGCTCCAGCCCCCTCCTAACTTAGTACAGTTTCAGTTCTTAGTATTCCTTAATTATCCCACTGAGATGTTTGAGAAGCAACTAGTAGTAAATGAACTTGGCAAATCAGCTATTACCCAAGTAATGAAATACAAATACATATGTTTGACAATTCTGCAGGGAAATTTTTTAAGCCAGGATTCTCAATGGATTGTATTGGCCAAGAGAGGAAAAAACAGGTGTTGTTATCAAACCGTATCTACAAACAATTTGACAGCAGTTTTAAAATAATGCACAGATTTTCTTGCCATGAATTCCAAACATGTCAATTAACCTATGGAGAATCCTGATTGTCAAATAATGAATCAATAAACGCCCCACAGGATGGGGAAAGGAGGGCTCGCTGTGACGTAGGGTTAAATATTCAAGGCTTTCTCTACAACAGTATATCTAAGGATGCATATCAACTTCACATCTAACCTCAAACAAAGCAGAGATCAGCTCTACTGAGAAAATTGATTTTATTCAACAGTAAGGCAAGGGAAATTAGTAAATTCAATATTTGTAGAAAGAAAATAAGCGAAGCCAGCTATTCCTGGTGGTCTGAGACTGTTCTTTGTTTTGGTAATTATGCCTTTATGTTTTAGGGCTCTTATTTACATTTTCAGAAGGGCTTGAAATAGTTCACGCACCGAGCATCCCCCTGAGCATCCAGGTTCTTCCACTGTGCAACAATAAAGTTGTCCCTGGACCAATACAAATTGGAAATGAATCCTAACTTTATAGAAAGTGCTGCTTTGCTTCCCTCATTGTTTGGAGCTTCTTCAGAGCTGAATCACAAACTAATGATCTCCACTGCAGCCGAGTCCTTAGTGTGATAGTATCTCATTGTACTGGAGCCCACATTTACATAATGTGTAGTCTAAAATACCTTTGAGTTCAAGAGTAGAACTATGGAAAATAATTTTATCCCACTTTCTGTGCACCTGGATAGGAAGGCACAGGCAGAAATACAGCAACGGGATGAATTTACTAATGTTTGCTATTGGATGGTAAGCCATTCTAAAGCTATGAAAGCCTTCAAAACCCCATAGGTCTCCATTTTGCCATTAGCCGTACCAGTTTAAACAGCCTGCTGCAAGAAATATTGACAGGTCAAGTACAGCTGGGAAGAGCACGTGTCCCAGTGGCCTTTACACTGACAGTTTCTCCCACATTAAAGAGTTAACTAGCAGCCAACCAGCTCGAAGTGGGAGCTAATGAATGAAATGGAGATTGATATAGACTCTCTTTGGAGGTGCATCGATCTGTATCTTGTGAACTCAGCTTAGGAATTCTGCAGGCAGCATTGCCTGAGTAACCCTGGCGTGGTGCCCATTAGCAAATAACTCTTTTAATGTTGGTCTTCAATTGATATATTTATTTATTGTATTGCATATTACAGTGACCCTTCCCTCCACTGCCTTTGGATTTGATTGTTGTAGTATCAAACTAAGGGAGAGTTCAACAGGGTGCATTTGAGTTGGGACAGCCTCAGTGAAATATTTAATTAATTGCACCCTTCATTTGCATGTGATGTATCAAAGAAGTCTTTCTGGGGTTCTGAGTCCTCTGCTACCTCCGCTAGCAAACAGTGAATATAATTCTGACTTTAGACCTTGGCATAGATCCTCTCTTCATGGTGATTTCACAGTGAAACTAGGAATTAAAATACTACAAGACTAGTTAGCCTTAAAACTTCCATTATAGGTGGTATCTGTATAACTGTGGAGCTGCAGGCAGGAGGAATGCCCAGTTTGAGAACCCGATGGTAACCTTCTAGGTACTGACTTTTGAATTTCGAGATGAAGTTCAGTATGTCACCCCGAGCCATACCTGAGTGGGTCCTTCTCACTTAGCAGTGGTTCTCAAAGTGTAAGATTCATAGGCATCACCCGAGGAGTGTGTGATTCAAGAATGGGGCCTGGAAATGTGTATTCTGATACTCGAACAGTGTAGAGGTAGGCGGTCCTCAGAATATAATTTTCTCAACGTTGATGTAAGACATTAGAAACAAAAGAATTAAGAGGCACTCAGGGAAGACGGTGTCAAAAACTGAATTGCTAAAAAGCCTCAACAAGTATATAGGAAACCGCATTATGCCTCACATCAGGTTTACCTTAGTGAACTATTCTATCTACTGATTAACTGGTGGCTCTTACCCCTGCAGCTAGGTCTCCTTTTGCCATCATTTCTACAGAATCTATGGTTTGGGCCTTCCAGTTTCTCCATGGATCAGGGACCCAAGTTCAGTTCCCACTGAACAAGGGTCTCTGCCTTCACTGCTACAACCCTGCATTTCCACATTTTTTCATTTCTTCTTTCTTTTTTAAGTTTTTGTTTATTTATTTTGAGAGAGAGCGCGCGCAAGCAGAGGAGGGGCAGAGAAAGAGGGAGAGACAGAATCCCAAGCAGGCTCTGCTTTGTCAGCATGGAGCCCAATGCAGGGCTCGATCCCATGAACCTATGAGATCATGATCTGAGCCGAAACCAAGAGTCAGACACTTAACCAACTGAGCCACTCAGATGCCCCTTCTTCATTTCTTCCTAACTTTTCATGCATTCATACAGAGGGAAATCATTTTCTTCCTTTATTAATTCATACTTGAAGGTACTTCATTAATAAGGGTTGAAATCACTGTTCATATACTGAACTAACGGGCTGAAAACTGCCTTGGAGAGAGGACCTGGGTAAGTTAAGTATCTTCTTCTGTAGGGAAAGATTTTAAATCCATGGAATTTTATCAGCTTGTAGCCAAGCCAGAACTAGAGGCCAGATCTCCTTCATTCTGTCTCCATAGCTCAAACTTACTAAAGAACATTTACCTTGTTGTCTTGAACGTAGACTTCTTTCAAAGAAGTCCAATGCCAAACATCTCTGTTATGAGAATATAAAGCACCTAGAGCTTTTGGTTAGTAACATGATTAAGTTTATCCAGAGAGAAAAGTATATAATCTACAGTCTCTTGAGGGCCAACTTAGTTTCCAGAAAAGTCTAAGAGGATATAACAACACTCAGGATTTCAGAAGCAGTTTATTTCTTCCCAGGAAACTCTTAAGTCAGCCAGAACAACAAAATTTTGGCCCATTCAGGGTGCCTTGCACAAGAGTAGGCACTGGTGCTGCTAAAATTAAATACATGGTGTTTCTAAAATGAGAACGGAGCCCACTATGGACTGAATGTAAGTGTTCGCTCCCACACCCCAATTCAGATATGGAAGCCTTAATCCCAATGTGATGTATTTAGAGGTGGGGCCTTTGAGAGTAAAGCCCTCATGAATGGGATTAGTGCCCTTACAAGAAGAGACAGGAGAGAAATGATCTCTCCCTCCAGTGTTTAAGGATACAGCTAGAAGGCAGCCATCTGCACACCAGGTCTCATCAGACAATGAATCTGCTGGCACTTTGATCCTAGACTTCCCAGCCCCAGAACTGCAAGAAATAAATGTTTTTTATGAAAGTCATCCAGCTTATGATAATTTGTTATAGCAGCCCAAGCTAAGACAGTACACATGATAAGTGTACATGATAAGGGCACTAGTTATGGATGTTAGCGGGTACCGAACCTTAAGGAGGGAATGGGAAAAGGAACACATTTGCTGTGGGTATGTCGATGTGCCTGGAGATTAGGAGTCCTGTGAGGGCCCACATGTGGGCAGTGACAGTGGGCACAGGGGGCAGTGTGTGAACCAGAGAATTGTGAAAGCAATAATTCCTGGGAGCTTGTGACATGTGGGAACCAAGACAGGAGAAAGGTGCCTTTCTCCAAGATAGTAAATACAGAAGGAGGAGCAGATATGGGGTGTGGAAAGGGAAGAGCCAGGGAGATTTAATTCACTCTATTTTGGACACATTAAGTTTCAGAGGCCTGGGGGCTATTGTGATAGGAATGTGAAAAAGGGATATCCATGTCTGAGGTTATGGGAATGCCCATGGTAGTAAATCATCGGTGTGGCTGGTAGCTGAAACCACCGGCAGAGAAAAGATTGTTTAAGGCTCTGGTTCTCAAAATGTGGTCCTAGACCGACAGCATCAGCATCACCTAGAACTTGTTTCTCTTTATGCAGATTCTGGGGCCCCATCCCAGGCCTGTCAAATCAGAATTTCTGGGGTTGGGACCCAACCATCTAGGTGATTGCACATACAGTGAAGTTTGAGAAGCAGAGGCTTAAGGAAAGTGGAGCCTGCGAACAGTTACAGAAAGGGGGAGCCCGTGCAAAATTTTTAAAAATGTGGACAGCGGGATAGAAAAAGAAACCGAAGGGGATGTGGTGCCATTTAAAGAGAGGGGAGTATTTTGAGAAGGACGAATGGTCAGTAATGTTGAACGCTGCAGAGGCCAGGTAGGAAGAAGCCTATGACCTGCCCATCGTATCTGACAGTTAATAGACTCTTAGAGATTTGGCTGGAGCATTTTCAGAGTGCGCCACATGGAGGCCAGTTTACAGAGGGTTGTTAATGGAATGGGGTGTGAGGAAGTGGAGATAAGGAGCTTACTTTTTTGACAAGCTCAGCTGGGGAGGAAAAAAGGGAAAGGAGGAGGAGAAAGACCAGGGGAACTTTAGGCTGAAGGAGAGGTGTCTTTGTAAGATGTAAAAGCCTTGGGTTTGTTCACGGACCCATGAGAAAGAGTCAGAGAAGGTCAGAGGCCGGAGGAACAGAGGCCACAGAGCCGTCTCGCCCTGGACCTTGCATTGACCTCCTAACTGGTTTCTCCTTCCCCTTCCCCTTCCCCTCTTGGCCCCAATTTAAACGTTTACTCAAATGTTTCCTTCCTCAAGTTGTTCGACAGCACCACCATCACCTAATGTCAGACATAGCCCAGATTTAATGTCTTGTGTCAGACATAGAACTGTCCCTGTATCCTCCACAAACCCTCCTGTCCTGAACTTGTCTGGTCCTTGGGGCTCCCTGTCGCTCTATCCACTTTTATCCCCTGCCTGTGTCAGGCACTCAGATTGTAGAATTTCTTTTAATGATCCTTAAAGACCCATTTTCTCTGTGAAACTTCCCCTTCTACCCTAGGCAGCATTAGTTAGGTCTTCCAGCCTTGAGTCCCTGTGCATACATCCTTCCACGGTACATCTCACGCTGCATTGCAACTCTGTCTTCATGTATCTGTCCCGTGGACTGTGAACACAGTGGACCCCCCCCTTATTTTTGATTCTGCTGCCCCACACAGTGTCTGCCCATAACAGATGGTCACTGGATGTTTATGGACTGGACGAATGAATACATTTATGAAGGGCCGTTTGCTCAGTGTCAGCACCGGAGGCTCACTCATTCATCTGCATTATTTGCCTGACTCAAGTCTCCGTATTTCTCTGAACACAGAGAAGAAATTTTGCACAACTACACTTTTCTTTCTAGGATGAAGGGTTTCCTAAGGTGTGGGCTTCCTTACTCGAGCTAGAGTTTCCTGTTGTCCAAGTCACTTGCCAGTGGTATGTGAGGACCTTTCCAAAGCTGCATTGCCCTATCATCTGGTCACTGAGTTTAATGGCATTTGGTAGCTTGGGATAGTTTCTAAGGAAGTCTAGGTCAAATCTTGACACTCAAGTGGCTACCACTAAGAGACCATAAAGCTGGGCATTTTAATCAGGCACCAGGGCAGTCTGGCTCCCTGATGTAGGGCTCCCAAACTCTCACCAGTCAGGCAGCCCTCAGTAGATCCACACAACTGTGAAATTCCAGGATCCCATTGCCTGGCACACCAGGCCCCTCAATTGCCAATTTCAAAGCCAGACACCATTATTAAACACTCAAAATGAAAGTCTTGTCAGTTAGGAGATTCCCAGCATCTTCATTTCCCTCCTGCTACTAGATGATCAGCAGGAGGAGAACATGCCTGGATAACACTATGAGTCCACACGCACACGCACACACATACAAGTGATTGCACATTTAAAGATTAAAAGGATCGGTCTATTTGTTCTTCTACTAGAACTCTTAAATCTTTGTTTTCATTCAGCATCAGTGTAGACAGAGGCATTTTCTTCTTTCATTGCAAAAATAATCTTAGGTTTTAGAAAAGAATCTATGACGTTGCATACACTATTTTTAAAATGTTTTCTTTGGGGTCACTTTTAGTACAGGTGGTAAGAATGTGTTTCCAAGAATGATCTGAAGATATTAAGAAATGAATCTTTTTCATTGAAAATTAGTTAGGGGACGCCTGGGTGGCTCAGTCAGTTAAGGGTCTGACGTGGGCTCAGGTCATGATCTCATGGTTCTGGAGTTTGAGCCCTGCAGCGGGCTCTGTGCTGACAGCTCGGAGCCTGGAGCCTGCTTCAGATTCTGTGTCTCCCTCTCTGCCCCTCCCCCCTCAAAAATAAACATTAAAAACATAACAATAAAATTTTAAGAAAGAAAATTAGGAATCTATAATTTTTTAAGTTTTCTTCTTCACTACTGAAATCTCTAGTAAAAAAGTACAGAGCACTCACTCCAACTTTATAATAAAGACAGCCCAATAATCATTTTCAACGTGCTGGACTCGGTATATTTTCAAAGTATACATGGGCCTAGAATTAGCACATCATTTGAAGAGTCCATTACAACTAACTCTTCTCCGTCTATGCTGTTGAAGAAGTGATCAGAAGAAACTTTTCCACATATAAAGTGTCAGCTTTGTTCACTACTTTAAAGAATTTTCAAGCTTATAAGGCATTGCTTTTTCATCAAGGAAAAAATAGATTATACATCGTTCAGGAAACAGAAAAAAAATTATAAGGAGATTTTGCCTATTGAATGTAATGGATTGTCAGGAACCCTTGACATTATTCTACAGGCGAGGCCACATAAAATCAATACATCTTAGGCAAGGTTTAATTTATTTGTAGGCTCTTACAACAAATGACTTACCTTTTTTGTTTGCCGTTTTTCGTTTTCACTTTTGCACTCATGAGTAGCTATGGTTTTTAGCTGTCTCATTATTAAGCACAAAACAAGATGATCATGTCATTATTACCGTATATTTTTTAAGGAGAATGATTGCGAAGCAGGAAGAAAACATCCAAGAATCTAGGAGTTGGGCTGAACGTAATGGGTGTAAAATACTACCTTCTGCCCACTTTCCTAAAGAGGCGGAACCTGTTCCACCAAGGAAATGGGCTGGACCCCAGATCAGACACTGGTTTTTTTCATGCAAGAGTCTCCCGAGAAGAGATTCTCCCATGTTGTGAGTTTCTGTAGGATTGGTGGCTTAGCTGGAAGGAGGATGCTTTCAAAGGTACTCTTTATAAAAGGAAGGACCAGGGATTAAGGGGACTTAGTTTTGATCATTTGGATTCTATGTCAGTGATGTGGCCATAGTGAAAAGTATTGGATGTTTTAGCATAACAAACTCTAGTGAGTGTATGCATTCAGTCTAATAAAAATGTTCTTTTTATATTACATATTTTGGAAATTTTTATTTTGGCGATGAGTTTTAAAGACAGCTAAAACTATTTTATGCCCAGGGTCAAACAGATCCAATGGGCCGCCAGTTCCCCACTTGCTTCTTCCAAACCACGCTCTTTGTAAGCATGTGGGTATAGGTGGGGTACCCTAGAGTCAGCAATAAGCTGGATTTGAGGCCAGTTCTTCTAACTTACTATCTACGTGACAGTGGATAGGCTCTGAACATCTCTCCCCTTAGTCTCCTCATCATGGAGGAGAAAACGGAGAAAATAATATTACCAGCCGTGTAGTCCTGTTCATTGGGTTAAACTTCCACTGCAGAGTACATGTTACATACGTGCAAAGCGTGGTAAACACTAAGTGCTCGACAGACATTAACTATTATTATTTTTCACTGCACATGAGAACTCTGCCATTGGTAGCTGCCACACCGGTGTGACTCCTTGGGTGAAGGCTTTCAGCCCAGAGCTAGAAGTGTCCAGCCTCCAATGAGGAAGTCGAAGCTGTGTAACTGTTAGAGCAAGCATTTCAAAGCAATTCTTTACAGTGGTAATGGATGTGGCAATGTGTGGATTTTGTTAGGATTTCTTCTGACAGCCATGAACACAGATATATTTTAAAGTAATGTAACTGTCCTAAATCTCGAGCAGGGAATACAATGACTTTTAGTATTATTTTTCACTCCTCCAATGACACTGTAGAAGTTCTATTTGATAAATTCCTTAGAAGTTACTTGACTCAGAAAAGACCCCGTACCATTTAACCTTGGTTTTGTTCTACTCAGACCTGTGTCCAAGGCCCATGTAATGTCATACATCACAAAGGTGAATACGCCAAGGCCTTCCCAGAGCATGATTCCCTAGGACCACTTGTTAGGGAAAACCACCTTAGAGTGAGGCCGTTGAAACATCGGTGGCTATTACCACTCCAGGTTTCAGACAGACTCCTTCGAACCCGTCTCTCCTCTGCAGCAAATAGTGGAAGAGAAAAAGCCCAGTGCATTAAGAAATCAGCAACAGTGGGTAAATGTGCATACTCCTCATTGTCCTGGCCAATCTCGAGAAATGTAAGTTGGAGAGAAATATAAAATAGCAAGGATTTGTGCTACTCTTAAAAACTATTAGTTCTGCTTTATATTCATGATGACTGATACCGCCAAGTGTGAGATAATCTGAAAAAATTGCCAATTATTTTAATGAAAAGGGAAGTTATAAATCACTTAGCTTCTCTTGGAACTTGAAGGACTGCTTTACTAGTTTATATCACATGGCTCTTAGGACAGAGTTCACGCTAAAGACAACGATGGCACATTTAAGGGTCAGAAATGATATATTCTCCTCTTGGTTCCTGTTTAAGAATATGACCTTTTCTTTCTGAGTCCAGCTATCCCCAAACTAAATTGCCCTGCCACAACATACTCTTCCACCACTAGACCAGTGTTGGAACAAGAATATAAAGCTTCTTGGGGCACCTGGGGGCTCGGTTGGTTAAGTGTCTGACTTTGGCTCAGGTCATGATCTCACAGCCTGTGAGTACGAGCTCCGTGTCGGGCTCTGTGCTGACAGCTCAGAGCCTGGATCCTGCTTCGGATTCTGTGTCTCCCTCTCTCTCTGCCCTTCCCTGTTCATGCTCTCTCTCTCTCTCTCTCTCAAAAATAGATAAGCAAAAAAAATTATTTTTAATTTTTTTTTTAAATTTACATCCAACTTAGTTAGAATATAGTGCAACAATGATTTCAGGAAAGAAATTTTTAATTAAAAAATATTTAAAGCTTCTTATGTCAATAATTATCCTTTTAAAATCTGCTCTTTTACATGGTCTTCAAAAACAGCTGCAAAATAAGCATTTTTAAAAGTAGAAATGATACCTGACTTGATCATGTTCTCTTGAACTTAGTGACAAAATGTAAACTGAGGCAGAGGCCTCACCATCGCTGGCTCTGTGTTCCTTCCCCTATATTCTCTCACTGCTTATTATATTCTCACATTACCACTGTAATGTTTACAAACATGACTCTTGTTTGATGCCCCATCCCTGCTCCCCAGAGTAGAGAGTATCAGTTGAACTTGTCTCAGGCAAAGGAAATTTAATAAACACTAAGGGTAAATCTCATAGTGCCTATCAGGTAAGTGGCCTGTAATACCTTCCTGGAAGTTCTATTCAAAAGCTATGTAGTGATCATCTCTGCAATATGTTCCGACGTTCGCTATACTTTTTTTGTTCATCTACTGGCACGGTTTAAAGAGTATCTCAAAAAAATGTTTAAAATGCTCATTTTTTTAATGATTAAAACTCAAATTTCTTAAATTTAGGAAATAGCTCCCAAGAGGAAAAAAAAGGCTTATAAAAATATTTATAACCCCATTTGATTTCAAACATAATATTTTATGTGTAAACTGATCATGAAAAATTAATCTTCTAATCAAGGGCAGACTATCATTCATTCATTTATTCAATGAGCAGGAGTCGGAAACTACCAAGTACAAAAAACTACCCCAGATACATTGAGATCAGTATTATCAGAGGAATGCCATGAAGAACAAAGCTCCTTGTCTCTATGAGTTGACAATCTAGTCATACAAGTACTCAAACACGAAACAGCCAAATTTTGTAAATATATGGATGTGGGTAGAGAAAATTCCTGGAAAGGAATGCATCAAAAGACTGTTAATGGTTCTCTCTGGGTAGAGCATAACAAGTGATTTTTAGTTTCCTCTTTATAATTTATTACAGTTTCTAAATTTTCTTTTTTTTAATTTTTTTAATGTTTATTTTTGAGACAGAGAGAGAGAGACAGCGTGAGCGGGTGAGGGGCAGAGAGAGAGAGAGAGAGGGAGACACAGAATCTGAAGCAGGCTCCAGTCTCTGAGCTGTCAGCACAAAACCCAACACGGGTCTCAAACTCGTGAACCCCGAGATCATGACCTGAGCTGAAGTCAGATGCTTAACAAATGAGCCACTTAGGCACCCCAGTATAGTTTTTAAATTTTCAAAAGCAAAGCTCTGTTTCTTTAATGACAAGGAAACGGGCGCCTGGTGGCTCAGGTGGCTGGGCATCCAACTTCGGCTCAGGTCATGACCTCGCGGTTGGTGGGTTCAGGCCCCACATCAGGCTCTGTGCTGGCAGCTGGGAGCCTGGAGCCTGGTTCGGATTCTGTCTTCCTCTCTCTCTGTCCCTCCCCTGCTCGCATTCTGACTCTCTCTCAAGAATAAATAAACATTTTTTTAAACAATTTGTTTTTAAATGACAAGGAAAAAGAAACACTCCTGAAAGTCCCTGTAAAATGACATCTCCCTACGTGTGGGGTTGGCAGCTTTTCCTGCAAAATGTTACCACTCGCTTTTTCTTCACTTTCCTTTCCTCATCTGACCTGCGACCACTGAGCACAGAGATGTGAGCTACAGCAGAACTTTATCGGCCCTCCCTGCAGTCACCAAGCAAGGCCCATTATTCCTAGCAATGCACGTTTCCTTAGGTTAATGCCTTCATCGCTTGATTTCTAGGCAAATAGGGAAAAAAAAAAGAAAGCATAGTCACTCACTTGATCATCAGGCTGTCGGTGTTTGGACACTAGTCAGCCTCCTCACACAGCTGTCCAAAGGGCTTCTACATTTAGCATATCTGCCAAAGGAAGCACAGATTCTATCAATTTTGTCGTCCAGCACCACTGGCCCTGTAACTATGACCGTGTTTACCACTAGGGGGTGGTTCCTTTAACTGTGTCTCAGCTTATTAACAAGGTAGGAAGAGTTCTGACTCATTTTTCACTCCAGTTCTGGTACCTTTCTCTTAACGGGGGGCCAAGCATCCCCTCCCCACTCCATATCCGTTCAAACCTCTGGTGACGTAAATACAGTACAGCTATACTCTTAGTTTCCTCGGTGTTTACTTCTATCCATAGTCCCTGGATATTTCCTTTCATGAAAAATAGATGGCTCTTGTCCCCGGGTTTGATGCCTACATTTCTCTTATAAACGATTACGGTTCTTTGTACTAATTGTACGTGGTGGCCTCAGCTTCTTTATTTTTCAAGTTGAATTGATGGAGGAAAAGAAAAGGCAGGCATGGGTGAGAGTTTACTGAGCATATTGTCTTGCAGAAAGTTTTTTACCCCAAGTAAATTTCTCATTTGTTTTTTAGAGTTTGTGTTCAATAATCCATCGATTCCCAACAGCAGGGAAGAGTGAGAGATTTATGGTGTATGATTGTGTCATGTCTTGTTTTATCATGTCGATAGATAGAAAATTGACCACAACTACAAAAGCCTATTTATAATTCTATTTGATCACCATGGGAACTCATCAAAACAGAGGGCAGCGCCGAAGTTTCATTAACAGATCATCTCGGATCTCCTGCTGTGTCCTGTCTTCATTTTCTTTTCACATCATCCTTTTGCTTCGAGCTGTAGCTTTA